>NC_049981.1:33536302-33537003 GCF_000003815.2 Branchiostoma floridae
TATGCGTGCGTTTTTAGCGCATCATAACGAAACCTGGGGTACATTGCTGTTTTCCTTAGGTCAGGAAAAAATAAGTTTCATTACGTACCTGCTCCTGCTTCTTCTTCGAACTCCAGCTCGAACGGTCCCTGCGAAATTCTTCCCTGGTGGTCCTGGTTGCTGTCCCGGCGGACCCTCCCGTCCCACCCGTCGGAGGTGTCCCGGCGAATCCTCCCGTCCTGCCCGCCGGAGGTGTTCCCGTTGCTGTCCCGGCGAACCCTCCCATCCTGCCCGTCGGAGGTGTTCCGGTGTGACAGCGATCTCGCCCCCCCGGCGATCTCGCCCCCCCGGGGGGCGAGATCACTAGCGTTTTCGCCCCCCTTTAGCGTTTTCGCCCCCCCCCCCCCAGAGCAGCTGGTTACTACATATTACAGGTGCGCTACCTGGTACTATACTGCACCTGGGGAGTAACGTGTATGGTGTGTTACCTGGTACCTTATGGCACCTTATTACCGTACCGTAAGATGCCTGTCATACCTCGAAAGTCAATACTATATTGGTCGGTGCAAACATGACATTGAAATGAAAAAGACAATTTTTGCAGCTGAAGTGGCATAAAAACAGTGCTACTGCGAACGTATAAATCAACACCGTCCATGGTACGGAATACGTCAGCTATATGTTTTCAATTTGTCACAGTGTTTTCTTTCTTGTGCTGGAAA
>NC_049981.1:33537103-33540066 GCF_000003815.2 Branchiostoma floridae
AAGTTGTAACTTCTGCAAGTTGTAACTTCTGCAAGTTTAGTAACTTCTGCAAGTTGTAACTTCTGCAAGTTGTAACTTCTGCAAGTTTAGTAACTTCTGCAAGTTGTAACTTCTGCAAGTTGTAACTTCTGCAAGTTGTCTTTCTCTGTAGTCTCCAAGCAGATCCTACGGTGCCATAAGATAGTATCAAAGCTGTCCAAAGGTAGTCAAACAGGCTCCTGTCGCATGCACACTCCAAGGCTGGCTTCACTCCTCTGCCAGCTTTTGATACTATCTTATGCTACTGTAGGATCTGCTTGGAGATTATTTCTCGGCAATGTCAAGATCTCATACAAGCACTACATAAGCACCATCTAAGACTTTAAACGTACAGAATAGATTCCTCTAAGGATCGCACATATCCCACTTTTTGTTCAAGAATCCATGTTTGTTTGTTCAAAGAGCCTATAGAATTGTACGCATATCTGAGTTCAGGCGGGCTTTTCACGTGACATGAATCAATCCTTGTGTCTTCCCTGTAAAGTCGCTTTCCCTAACTAACCTAGATTTGATGTCAGTGCGTGTGTTTTAGCGCAACATGGTGAAACCTCTGGTACATTTCTGTTCTCTTTAGGTCAGGCAGAAATGAGTTTCATTAAGTACCTGCTCCTGCTTCGTCTTCAAACTGCAGCTCGAACGGCCCCTGCGAAATTCTTCCCTGGTGGTCCTGGTGGCTGTCCCGGCGAACCCTCCCATCCTGCCCGCCGGAGGTGTCCCGGCGAACCCTCCCGTCCCGCCCGCCGGAGGTGTCCCGGCGAACCCTCCCGTCCTGCCCGCCGGAGGTGTCCCGGCGAACCCTCCCATCCTGCCCGCCGGAGGTGTCCCGGCGAACCCTCCCGTCCTGCCCGCCGGAGGTGTCCCGGCGAACCCTCCCATCCTGCCCGCCGGAGGTGTCCCCGTTGCTGTCCCGGCGAACCCTCCCGTCCTGCCCGCCGGATCCGGAGGTGTCCCGCCTGCCCCGTACGGAGGAGATACAGCCCTGGCTGCACCTTGAGTTCGGGTTGTCCTTGAAGCAGACGATCATGGTGCAGTGGAAGTACACCTGGGGAATAATGATTCAATGAACAATGAACAATGAACAATGATCAACACTTATCAGACTCTAACCTCCACCAAGCTTGAGGCAGCTTGCTTTTGCTTCCGTTTTGAGGGTTGCACCGTTAACAGCACATCGGCAGAAGAATGATATATTCTCGATTCCAAGTGACATCCTCAATTTTTCTGCGGGAAAAAATGAAAGCATGAAACATAAAAAATCAAAATAACTTTTCGTATAAAAAACGATCCTGTCAATAGAGAGTTTGTGGAGGTTTAAGAAAAGGCAGACAGCCAATTGCAAGAAAAAAAAATATCAACGATAATATATACGGCTGTGATACGTAATGTATACGGCTGTAATGCGTTATGAATGTGACCTTAATAAGCATTCTTCGCCAGCCACCAAAGAAGCGACATCGGTCAAACAGGTTTTCGTTTTTTACCAGGTTCTGTTCGATAGAATTGGGGAAGCCGAAGGCGGCCACGGTGTAGTACAGAGCAGTGTCATTAGAAAGGCCATTGTCCTTCTCTAGAGTCGCAGCAACCTCACAGCTGCAAAGTTAGAGGAACACATCATTTGATAACGAGACACATGCAGTACCAAGTCTGTCCTACTGCCGAGTTACTCATGATCGCCGTAAGATTGCACAAAGAATCAACAAACAAACAAACAAACTTATCACAAACAACCAACACAAGCCAACCAAATAACTAACCAACCAACCAACAAATTCCAGCTACAAAGCCGTCCTGACTAACCTGCCGCAATCAGTTATTCAACTTTGTCAAATTAGTGAGATATAATGACAATGACGTTTATTGCATATTCATACCCCATTGGGGCTAAATGCAGTTAGTTTGGTACAAAGGGAGTAAACGGAAAGCTATACATAAACTACAGTTTACTGCTTCTTCTCTTCTTAAAGCATGTGTAGACGAACTTACAGAGTTTTTCCAGTATATCGTAGTTAGATGATGACATAAGGTATTTGAACAGATCTTCCTTCGTTAGGTGCGCATATTTTTTTTATCTACATGTGCAGCATTAACGAATGCATTTTGCAGGTCTTTATACAGTGAACACTCCAGGATAAAGTGTAATTCGTTTCCTACATACATGAGACTCTCAAATATAAATAACCCAGGTGCAAACGTACCCATCCACGATGATGTCGACCCTTGGAGAGTCGTTCGGGTCGGTGCTGGGGGTGGACACACAGTCACGTGCAAACAGCTCCACGTTGTCAAGCGGTGACGTCACGCTCAGGCCAAAGTTCAGACGGTCATCCGGTGTGACCTGGGATGATCAAGTACAAGATCGGCTACTTTCTGTATTTCTTATGTATTTTTTGTTGTGCAAATAAATAAATAAATAAACAAACAAACAAAAAACACCTACCCCTCACACTGGACGTCTAGGAGGAGCGACTTTGGTCCACAGGGCCATCCGGTTAAAATAAAGGTCATGTATGTATGTAGGTAGGTAGGTAGGTATGTATGTAAGTATGTATGTCTGTACAAGGAGACAGATAGAACTTAAATACAAAGTTGCCGACCTTAATGGGGAAGTCAGTAGACTTGTAGCTTGCTCCGAAGTCTGGAGACTTGTACGTTCGCATCTCCAAGGTCATTTCTCCCTCCGCGTCAACGATTTCAAACCTGGAGGAGATTGGAAACGCCGGTATCAAGTTACTGCAAGTCCACACATCACCTTAAACGTAGCCTTTAGCATACGTAGACAACTTCATCAGGTTGGCAATTATTAATCATATAGTAAGGTTCTTTAGGCACAACCAGGGAATACTTACTTCCAACGTTTCGATGTCTGTCAGACACCATCATCAGGGTTAGAATGGCTGGATACGATTCTCACTTCTACTAATAGC
>NC_049981.1:33540166-33546292 GCF_000003815.2 Branchiostoma floridae
TTATATCATTCTGAAACTGCATTTTGGGATTAATACCAATCAACTTCTGAAATGTCATGTAAACCCTTTTTTTTTGGGGGGGGGCGATATCGCTAAAGAGCGGGGAGGTAGCCCGGCGAGATCTCTACCCGGCGAGGGCGAGATCGCTAGCGATTTCGCCCCGGGGGGGCGAGATCGCTAGTGATTTCGCCCCCGGGGGGGCGAGATCACGGGGGGGCGAGATCGCTGTCACACCGGCGAACCCTCCCGTCCTGCCCGCCGGAGGTGTCCCCGTTGCTGTCCCGGCGAACCCTCCCGTCCTGCCCGCCGGATCCGGAGGTGTCCCGCCTGCCCCGTACGGAGGAGATACAGCCCTGGCTGCACCGTGAGTTCGGGTTGTCCTTGAAGCAGACGATCATAGTGCAGTGGAAGTACACCTGGGGAATAATGGGACGTCAATGACAAACGGAAAATAAACACTTCTCAGACTCTAACCTCCACCAAGATTAAGGCAGCTTGCTTTTGCGTCAGTTTGGAGGGTTGCACGTTTAACAGCACATCGGCAGAAGAATGATATATTGGCTCGATTCAAGTCTCATTCTTTTTCTCCGGGTGAAACGATGTCAAAAAATGCAAAATGCAAAACACGAAAAAATAAAAATAGCTCTTCGGATAAAACTAGCCTATCAATACAGAGTTTGTGGAGGTTTAAGAAAAGGCAGACAGCCAAAAATATATCAACGATAATGTATACGGCTGTGATACGTAATGTATACGGCTGTGATACGTAATGTATACGGCTGTGATACGTAATGTATAAGGTTGTGATACGTTATGAATGTGACCTTAATAAGCATTCTTCGCCAGCCACCACAGAAGCGAATCGGTCCAACACGTTTTCGTTTTTTACCAGGTTCTGTTCGATAGAATTGGGGAAGCCGAAGGCGGCCACGGTGTAGTACAGAGCAGTGTCATTAGAAAGGTCATTGTCCTTCTCTAGAGTCTCAGCAACCTGACAGCTGCAAGGTCGGAGGGAACACATCATTTGATAACGAGACACATGCAGTACCAAGTCTGTCCTACTGACGAGTTACTCATGATTGCCGTAAGATTACACAAAGAATCAACAAACAAACAAACAAACTTATCACAAACAAGTAACACAATCCAATCAAATAACTAACCAACTAACCAACAAATTTCCAGCAACAAAGCCATCCTGACTAACCTGCCGCAATCAGTTATTCAAGTTTGTCAAATTAGTGAGATATAATGACAATGAAGTTTATTGCATTTTTATGCCCCATTTGGGTATAAAATGCAGTTAGTTTGGTACAAAGGGAGTAAACGGAAAGCTATACATATACTACAGTTTACATGCTTCTTCTCTCTTCTCGCATGTGTAGACGAACTTACAGAGTTTTTCCAGTATATCGTAGTTAGATGATGACATAAGGTATTTGAACAGATATTCCTTCGTTAGGTGCGCATATTTTTTTTATCTACATGTGTAGCATTAAGGAATGCATTTTGCAGGTCTTTGTACAGGGAACACTCCAGGATAAAGTGTAATTCGTTTTCTACATACATGAGACTCTTAAATATAAATAACCCAGGTGCAAACGTACCCATCCACGATGATGTCGACCCTTGGAGAGTCGTTCGGGTCGGTACTGGGGGTGGAGACACAGTCACGTGCAAACAGCTCCACGTTGTCAAGCGGTGACGTCACGCTCAGGCCAAAGTTCAGACGGTCATCCGGTGTGACCTGGGATGATCAAGTACAAGATCGGCTACTTTCTGTATTTCTTATGTATTTTTTGTTGTGCAAATAAATAAATAAATAAACAAACAAACAAAAAACACTTACCCCTCACACTGGACGTCTAGGAGGAGCGACTTTGGTCCACAGGGCCATCCGGTTAAAATTAAGGTCATGTATGTATGTAGGTAGGTAGGTAGGTATGTATGTAAGTATGTATGTCTGTACAAGGAGACAGATAGAACTTAAATACAAAGTTGCCGACCTTAATGGGGAAGTCAGTAGACTTGTAGCTTGCTCCGAAGTCTGGAGACTTGTACGTTCGCATCTCCAAGGTCATTTCTCCCTCCGCGTCAACGATTTCAAACCTGGAGGAGATTGGAAACGCCGGTATCAAGTTACTGCAAGTCCACACATCACCTTAAACATAGCCTTTAGCATACGTAGACAACTTCATCAGGTTGGCAATTATTAATCATATAGTAAGGTTCTTTAGGCACAACCAGGGAATACTTACTTCCAACGTTTCGATGTCTGTCAGACACCATCATCAGGGTTAGAATGGCTGGATACGATTCTCACTTCTACTAATAGCCGATGTAGGTGGCGCTGCAGCAGAGAGAATGCCGTCCCAAACGGTAAAGTGGTCAGTCTGGATCAGGAAGTCAGCTCCAGTCATGAACAGAGATGAGTATCCAGCTATTCTAACCCTGGTTGTGCCTAAAGACCCTTGCTATATACGCCTTCAGCGTGGTTGAGATGTACGGGAGGTTCCTACCTTGGCGGCGGGATGACGAACATGATGTCTCCGCCCTGGGTGATGTCGAACTGACGGAGGAACTCGCACTGGAAGGGCAGGCTGACTCCCTGGTGTATCACCGCGCCGCTGCCGTCAATCACCTCGTCCGCGATGGCCTCGTTGGAGAAGATGAATTTGTCTTCTCCTGAGATCTGGTGAAATACAAGAGGCAGATGAGTCCAAAGATGCAAAATGTGAAGAGCGTTTGAACAAAGCAAATAATGTCAGACAAGTTGGATCAAAAGAGATAGCTATGACTTATTTCAGCACCCCCGTGGTAAATGCTTCTGGATCATGTAAAGTTTCTTGGTGACAAACGAAGCAACCTCAAATGCAATCACTTATTGATACATGCAATTCTGCACCTGCATGTGTGAGCACCGCTCGAAGCTAGTACCCATGTGGGGAGGGAATAAGCCGTGCCACACTAAGCTAGTAAAAAGAAAACTACTCTTCTTTTAACGTCACAAAACCCACACATTACAGAAAAAGTAGGATCTTTCGTCTTCCACTCTCTCAGAAAAAGAAGTCAAACCCAATAAGTTACATCTTTAAGTTAGACTAGAGAAGTCGCTTACTATACTGTTTTAGTGCTTACCATTATTTGTCTGTCTTTTTCTTTTGTCACCTGCAATTAGCCCTTGGGCAAGAATTTGCAGTAAACTTATTATTACTAAGCTAGTACCCAGGTGAGGTGTGGCGCCTCACCTGCCGCCGCGTGCCGCACTCCTCCAGGCGTGTCTCCATGGTGACGAAGTCGTCGTCCACGGTGGCGACGCAGCTGGCGTTCAGAAGGTGCATGCTGTCCACGTCCACACCGGGCAGAGCCACACGCGGAATGGCAATGGTCATGATTCCTTCCGCGCACTCTACGTTCACGACAGCGGACTCTGGAATAGTCAAACAGTATAATATTACCTCTGAAAAGAAAACTGTCTGAAAGTGAAAGCATACGTGCTGGATTGCATGGGGATAAGGCCAAAGAAGCTATTTTGGTCAATTAGTGGCTGAACAGCAAAACCCTGTGTTAGAGAACGAAGCAGTTACATTAAAATGTCCCCTGGAACCTTCCTTTTAAGCAGTAACTTGTGTAAGTCCAAGCAGCGTACTTAGTGTCAATTGCCGACAACAGGGTACATCTGTTGCTTCTGCGAAGTCCCCTTACGCGAGGCACCCCTTTGCTCTTGGCAAAAAGTGCCTGTATGGTGGATTCTTTGAATGCCTGTCGTACTAGGAGCGGGCTTGTCGGGATTAGAACCCATAACCTTCTGGTCCAGAAGCGGGACTGATAACCATTATAACTCATTATACACCATTCAGTTTTGTACACAGTGAATGTAGTACCAACTGGCAGTTGTTCCAATGTTAAATGTCTTAGCACGTCAGCATTACCCACCTGTCCTGAATGTCCTGGTGATAACTCCGTTTTGCCGGTCTTGCTCACTCCTTTTTCGCCGGCCAGCGTTGCCCAACGGTTGAAAGGAAGTGAGCGTGATGGTGTAGCTTATGCCGGGCAGCAGTCCCGACACGGTAGCCGAGGTGGCGTCTGCTGCCGGTGGGTCCAACTCCCGGTCCCGGTACGAGCCCGACCCGTCCACCGGCTTGTAGCTGAGGCTGTAGCGCGAGATCTGAGAACCTTGAGCTTTTTCCCATGAAACAACGAGTTGGTCAATTCCTCCACCATCGAGGGTCAGCTCCGAGATCGCTGATTCTGTGTGGTAAATGGATTGACAAATAACCCGCTATACACCATACAGTTTTGTACACAATGTTTTTTAAAATTATTTTACCATCACCATTAAATTGGCGGTTTTCAATGTGTGGGGGATGAGTTGGGGGTTAACCCCATACTTACTGTACATTCATATCAAATAGAATAAAAAGTAACATTGCAACAGAAAATTAACTCTAATGTAGCCCAAGGTCGGCCCAAGGTTAGATGTCTCATTACGTAGGTACTGCCCACCTGTCTTAAAAGTCCCGATGGTATGTCCGTTTTGCAGGCCCTGGTCATCAGTTGAGTTGAGCGTGAGGTTGTAGCTTGTGTAGGGCAGCAGTCCCGACACGATATCCGAGATGTCGCCTGCTCCCGGTGCGGGGTCCAGGTCCTCAGACGTGCCCGTCCCGTCTGCCGGCTCGTAGCTGAGGCTGTAGCTGTCAATCTGAGCACTAGCGTCCTTTGTCCAGGAAACTTCTAGATCTTCAACCCCGGCCATTTTAAGGGTCAGGCCCGAGATCACTGATTCTGTGTGAAGAAGTGGCTGACGAGAATAAGACATAAGGCAAGTGATCCGAATTCCAAGAAAGGCAAGAACACCCCTCGGGAACCCCTACACCCCTCCTATGGAATAGAAATTTCTACTTCTGGTGTTGGAAAAATGTCTCAATGCCTCGAAAGCAACCGGGCCAGACCTAATACCTCCTTGGTTCATCAAAATGACAGCCAGTGAAATCGCACCTCTTTTAACCAACATTTTCCAACAATCGCTTGACACAGGAGAAATCCCCAAAGACTGGAGAGATGCAAACATATGTGCCATTTTCAAAAAAGGGAGACAGAGCGGTCCCCAGTAACTACAGACCTGTTTCACTTACCTGTATTTCCTGTAAACTACTCGAACACATTATTCAAAGCCATATCATGAAACAATTGGAAGGCCACAATATACTAACGGACTACCAGCATGGTTTCAGAGCAAAGCGATCCAGAGAAACACAGCTTATTTTAACTGTTCACGACATAGCTGTGTCCCCTTAACAGTTTTTTTTACCATCCTACACACTATTCTACGTTTACTCAACCATCTAGGCATATGCAGTACTGTATACTATAACACATTTACATATTGCTGCAGGGGCCGTTCCCACTGGCTTTTTTAGGCTAGGGTTTACTTCCTGGGACTTTTTTTCCAGGGGTGTTTTATCCCCCCTGGATTTTTTTGTGCTAGGGTTTCTTCTCTAGGACTTCTGTGCAGGGGTGTCATCCCTGGGTTTTTGTGCAGGGTTTTCCTTCCCTGGTTTCAATTTTACACAGGGTACAGAACCAAGCTGCCCGATTCTGTACAAACACCTACAACAGGGATGCTAGTGTTACCAAAATTAAAACAGATTTGCAGTGGATGTCACTTGAAGACAGGAAAATGTCCAGACTTTCCATGATGTACAAAATGACCGATAAACTGGTGGACATACCGACTGATAAGTATCTAATACCAGCTCAAAAAAGAACAAGAAACAGCCATGACTTCAAATACCGAGAGCTACCAACCTGGATCAATGTATTAAAAAATTCGTACTTTCCCAGAACTATCGTAGAGTGGACTTTATTATCACCAAGTACAATAGAAGCATCTTCTCTGGGTAGTTTTAAAGAACGCTTGCAGATAGTGTGACGGGTTGTTCGGTGTAATATAACCAGCTGCTGCCGCGCCGAGTGCCTGCGAAGCTGGTGTGTTACGCCGAACGGCGGTTATCTTGGCTATATAGATACAGATAAAGAACGGAAAGCTACTGTTAGTGATGGGATGGGACAGCACGTGTGAACCACGGAAAGAACCTGGCGGGCTTCAGGGTCAGCCGATGTACT
>NC_049981.1:33546392-33553720 GCF_000003815.2 Branchiostoma floridae
TATATACGCCTTCAGCGTGGTTGAGATGTACGGGAGGTTCCTACCTTGGCGGCGGGATGACGAACATGATGTCTCCGCCCTGGGTGATGTCGAACTGACGGAGGAACTCGCACTGGAAGGGCAGGCTGACTCCCTGGTGTATCACCGCGCCGCTGCCGTCAATCACCTCGTCCGCGATGGCCTCGTTGGAGAAGATGAATTTGTCTTCTCCTGAGATCTGGTGAAATACAAGAGGCAGATGAGTCCAAAGATGCAAAATGTGAAGAGCGTTTGAACAAAGCAAATAATGTCAGACAAGTTGGATCAAAAGAGATAGCTATGACTTATTTCAGCACCCCCGTGGTAAATGCTTCTGGATCATGTAAAGTTTCTTGGTGACAAACGAAGCAACCTCAAATGCAATCACTTATTGATACATGCAATTCTGCACCTGCATGTGTGAGCACCGCTCGAAGCTAGTACCCATGTGGGGAGGGAATAAGCCGTGCCACACTAAGCTAGTAAAAAGAAAACTACTCTTCTTTTAACGTCACAAAACCCACACATTACAGAAAAAGTAGGATCTTTCGTCTTCCACTCTCTCAGAAAAAGAAGTCAAACCCAATAAGTTACATCTTTAAGTTAGACTAGAGAAGTCGCTTACTATACTGTTTTAGTGCTTACCATTATTTGTCTGTCTTTTTCTTTTGTCACCTGCAATTAGCCCTTGGGCAAGAATTTGCAGTAAACTTATTATTACTAAGCTAGTACCCAGGTGAGGTGTGGCGCCTCACCTGCCGCCGCGTGCCGCACTCCTCCAGGCGTGTCTCCATGGTGACGAAGTCGTCGTCCACGGTGGCGACGCAGCTGGCGTTCAGAAGGTGCATGCTGTCCACGTCCACACCGGGCAGAGCCACACGCGGAATGGCAATGGTCATGATTCCTTCCGCGCACTCTACGTTCACGACAGCGGACTCTGGAATAGTCAAACAGTATAATATTACCTCTGAAAAGAAAACTGTCTGAAAGTGAAAGCATACGTGCTGGATTGCATGGGGATAAGGCCAAAGAAGCTATTTTGGTCAATTAGTGGCTGAACAGCAAAACCCTGTGTTAGAGAACGAAGCAGTTACATTAAAATGTCCCCTATAACCTTCCTTTTAAGCAGCAATTTTAACACACAAGTCCAAGCAACGCACTTAGTGTCAATTGCCGACAACAGGGTACATCTGTTGCTTCTGCGAAGTCCCCTTACGCGAGGCACCCCTTTGCTCTTGGCAGAAAGTGCCTGTATGGTGGATTCTTTGAATGCCTGTCGTACTAGGAGCGGGCTTGTCGGGATTAGAACCCATAACCCTCTGGTCCAGAAGCGGGACTGATAACCATTATAACTCATTATACACCATTCAGTTTTGTACACAGTGAATGTAGTACCAACTGGCAGTTGTTCCAATGTTAAATGTCTTAGCACGTCAGCATTACCCACCTGTCCTGAATGTCCTGGTGATAACTCCGTTTTTCCGGTCTTGCTCACTTCTTTTTCGCCGTCCAGCGTTGCCCAACGGTTGAAAGGAAGTGAGCGTGATGGTGTAGCTTATGCCGGGCAGCAGTCCCGACACGGTAGCTGAGGTGGCGTCTGCTGCCGGTGGGTCCAGCTCCCGGTCCCGGTACGAGCCCGTCCCGTCCACCGGCTTGTAGCTGAGGCTGTAGCGCGAGATCTGAGAACCTTGAGCTTTTCCCCATGAAACAACGAGTTGGTCCATTCCTCCACCATCGAGGGTCAGGTCCGAGATCGCTGATTCTGTGTGGTAAAGTGGTTGACAAATAACCCATTATGCACCATCAAGTTTTGTACACAATGTTTTTTTAAATTATTTTACCATCACCATTAAATTGGCGGTTTTCAATGTGTGGGGGATGAGTTGGGGGTTAACCCCATACATACCTGTACATTCATATCAAATAGAATAAAAAGTAACATTGCAACAGAAAATTAACTCTAATGTAGCCCAAGGTCGGCCCAAGGTTAGATGTCTCATTACGTAGGTACTGCCCACCTGTCTTAAAAGTCCCGATGGTATGTCCGTTTTGCCGACCCTGGTCAGTTGAGTTGAGCGTGAGGATGTAGCTTGTGTAGGGCAGCAGTCCCGACACGGTTGTCGAGGTGACGTCTGCTGCCGGTGCGGGGTCCAGGTTATTAGGCGTGCCCGTCCCGTCTGCCGGCTCGTAGCTGAGGGTGTAGCTGTCAATCTGAAAATCGGGATCCTTTGTCCAGGAAACTTCCAGATCATCAACCCCGGCCCTTACTAGGGTCAGGCCCGAGATCACTGGTTCTGTGTGAAGAAGTGGTTGACGAGAATAAGACATAAGGCAAGTGATCCGAAATACAAGAAAGGCAAGAACACCCCTCGGGAACCCCTACACCCCTCCTATGGAATAGAAATTTCTACTTCTGGTGTTGAAAAAATGTCTCAATGCCTCAAAAGCAACCGGGCCAGACCTAATACCTCCTTGGTTCATCAAAATGACAGCCAGTGAAATCGCACCTCTTTTAACCAACATTTTCCAACAATCGCTTGACACAGGAGAAATCCCCAAAGACTAGAGAGATGCAAACATATGTGCCATTTTCAAAAAAGGGAGACAGAGCGGTCCCCAGTAACTACAGACTTGTTTCACTTACCTGTATTTCCTGTAAACTACTCGAACACATTATTCAAAGCCATCTCATGAAACACTTGGAAGGCCACAATATACTAACGGACTACCAGCATGGTTTCAGAGCAAAGCGATCCAGAGAAACACAGCTTATTTTAACTGTTCGCGACATAGCTGTGTCCCCTTAACAGTTTTTTTACCATCCTACACACTATTCTACGTTTACTCAATCATCTAGGCATATGCAGTACTGTATACTATAACACATTTACATATTGTTGCAGGGGCCGTTCCCACTGGCTTTTTTAGGCTAGGGTTTGCTTCCTGGGACTTTTTTTCCAGGGGTGTTTTATCCCCCCCTTGATTTTTTTGTGCTAGGGTTTCTTCTCTAGGACTTCTGTGCAGGGGTGTCATCCCTGGGTTTCTGTGCAGGGTTTTCCTTCCCTGGTTTCAATTTTACACAGGGTACAGAACCAAGCTGCCCGATTCTGTACAAACACCTACAACAGGGATGCTAGTGTTACCAAAATTAAAACAGATTTCCAGTGGACATCACTTGAAGACAGAAGGAAAATGTCCAGACTTTCCATGATGTACAAAATGACCGATAAACTGGTGGACGTACCAACTGATAAGTATCTAATACCAGCTCAAAAAAGAACAAGAAACAGCCCTGACTTCAAAGCCGCGAGAGCTACCAACCTAGATCAATGTGTTAAAAAATTCGTACTTTCCCAGAACTATCGAAGAGTGGACTTTATCATCACCAAGTACAATAGAAGCATCTTCTCTGGGTAGTTTTAAAGAACGCTTGCAGATAGTGTGACGGGTTGTTCGGTGTAATATAATCAGCTGCTGCCGCGCCGCGTGCCTGCGAAGCTGGTGTGTTACGCTGAACGGTGGTTATACCGGCTATATAGATAACGTTACAGATAAAGAACGGAAAGCTACTGTTAGTGATGGGATGGGACAGCACGTGTGAACCACGGAAAGAACCTGGCGGGCTTCAGGGTCAGCCGATGTACTGGGAGCGGGTTGATCGGGATTGGAACCCATAACCTTCTGGTCCAGAAGCGGGACTGATAACCATTATAACTCATTATACACCATTCAGGTTTGTACACAATGTAGTACTAGCCCAAGGTCGGCCCAAGGTTAACTGTCTCATTACGTCGGTACTACCCACCTGTCCTGAAAGTCCCGACGGTATGTCCGGTTTGCCGGCTCTGATCATCAGTTGAGTTGAGCGTGAGGGTGTAGCTTGTGTAGGGCAGCAGTCCCGACACGATATCCGAGAGGTCGTCTGCTGCCGGTGCGGGGTCCAGGTTCTTAGACGTGCCCGTCCCGTCTGCCGGCTCGTAGCTGAGGGTGTAGCTGTCAATCTGAACACCTTCAGCCTTTGTCCAGGAAACTTCCAGATCAGTAAGCCCGGCCCTTTCGAGGGTCAGGCCCGAGATCGCTGATTCTGTGTGAAGAAGTGGTTGACGAGGATAAGACATTGCAAGTGATCTGAACTCCAAGAAAGGCCCAAATGTAATGCACCAATTCATACTTGGCAGAAAGTACCTGCATGGTGAATTTAAAAGACAGCGACTTGCAAGTCGTACTAGGAGCGGGTTGATCGGGATTGGAACCCATAACCGTCTGGTCCAGAAGCGGGACTGATAACCATTATAACCTATTATACACCATTGTACACAATGAACGGATAACCATTATAACTCATTATACACCACCCAGTTTTACACACAATGCAGGCACTAGCCCAAGGTCGGCCCAAGGTTAACTGTCTCATTACGTCGGCACTACCCACCTGTCCTGAAAGTCCCGACGGTATGTCCGTTTTGCCGGCTCTGATCATCAGTTGAGTTGAGCGTGAGGGTGTAGCTTGTGTAGGGCAGCAGTCCCGACACGATATCCGAGAGGTCGTCTGCTGCCGGTGGGTCGGTCAAGTCCACAGGCGTGCCCGTCCCGTCCGCCGGCTCGTAGCTGAGGATGTAGCTGCCAATCTGATAACCATCCCTCTTCGACCAAGCAACTTCAAGATCATCAATCCCAGCCCATATAAGGGTAAGGCCCGAGATCACTGATTCTGTTGGTTAAGTGGTTAACAAGAATAAGACATTGATTTATACGTTTGGCATGGCACTGTTTTTAGAGAGGCGACATTGCTACCGATGTCTTGTTTGTGTGTGTGTGTGTGTGTGTGTGTGTGTGTGTGTATGTGTGTGTGTACGTATGTGTGTGTTTGTGTGTGTGTGTGTGTGTACGTATGTGTGTGCTTGTGTACGTATGTGTGTGTGTGTATGTGTGTGTGTGTGTGTGTGTGTACGTATGTGTGTTTGTGTTCGTATGTGTGTGTGTGCATGTATGTGTGTGTGTGTGTGTGTGTACGTATGTGTGTGTTTGTGTGTGTGTGCGTATGTGTGTGTTTGTGTGTGGGGAGGGCGTGTGTGTGTGTGTGTGTGTGCGTGTGTGTGTGTGTGTGTGTGTGCGGGCGTGATCTCTAAGAGCGGGGACAAAAACACTAGTGATTTTAGGCGGCGGGATGACGAGATCTCCGTGGGCATGGCAGTGACAGTGGCAACGGCACGTGTGAACCACCGAAAGAACCTGGTGGGCTTTGATAAGGGCAGCCGCTGTGCATCGGAAAGGCAATGATATGTTTCTGCGAATTGCTCAAACGCGATGCATCAATTTATTCTTGTCAGAAAGCATCTGTGCGGTGGAGTCTTTGAACTTAAAAACATCGGAAATTGCAAGTCGTAGCGTGCAAATCGGAATCGGGATTAGAACATGTAAACTTCTGGTCCAGAGCGGGACTGATAACCATTATAACACATTACACACTATCCAGTTTTGCACACAATGTAGTACTAGCCCAAGGTTTCAGTACATCGACATTACCCACCTGTCCAGAAAGTCCCTTTGATAAAACCGATTTGCTGGTTGGCCTGGCCAGAAGAAGTGAGCGTGATAGTGTAGTTTGCGTAGGGCAGCAGTCCCGACATGGTAGCCGAGGTGTCGTCTGCTCCCGGTGCGGGGGTCAGGTCCATAGATGAGGCCATCCCGTCTGCCAGCTTGTAGCTCAGGATGTAGCTGTCAATCTGAACACCGGCCTCCTTTGTCCAGGAAACTTCCAGATCAGTAAGCCCGGCCCTTTCGAGGGTCAGGTCCGAGATCACTGGTTCTGTTGGTGAAGTGGTTGAGAAGGATTAGACATTGCAAGTGATCTGAACTGAAGAGAGGCAACAACAGAAAGCTACTTTGCCAAAATACATGTGCACAGCAGTACTACAGGGGTACCCATACTCAACTATCTCATTACAACTATTAAATAGTTGGACAGGATTTTATATGATAACCAAGAAATGGAATTTTTGTGGCCTCAGAAAGGGCAGGTAGAGAAGAGGAGATGGCATGTTTCTGCCAAATGCCCAAACGCGACGCACCAAGCCTGTTTGGTGGATTCTTTAAATGTAAAGGACAGCGGCTTGCCTGTCGTACTGGGAACGGGCTGGTCGGGATTGGAACCCATAACCTTCTGGTCCAGAAGCGAGACTGATAACCATTATAACATGTTGTTATATAGCCATGCGACGTCGATTAATCAGATGGATTAATCAGGCTATTTTACCAACATTTGTAGCACGTTTCTTCGCTGAATGAAAATGTCTACCGTCTTGACATAACCTATCATTCCGTGAGAAACACGTAATTAAACTAGAGTTCCACGACGCAATACCTTCGCCAAATGATTCTATCTTTTACAACTGCTGTATTAATTGTGTTTGTCATTAATCAGGCAAATAAGATTCTCATTTGCATAAATCAAATTACTTGATCATGTCCTCAGCCAAACAACAGACACGCGTAATCTATGTTAAGAAAGAAAGCTTTCATAGCATTTTCTAAAAATTCATGCAAATGAGGACCTCAT
Organism: Branchiostoma floridae; assembly: GCF_000003815.2. Classification (NCBI taxonomy): domain Eukaryota; kingdom Metazoa; phylum Chordata; class Leptocardii; order Amphioxiformes; family Branchiostomatidae; genus Branchiostoma; species Branchiostoma floridae. The sequence goes on from NC_049981.1 coordinate 33,552,970, forward strand.
TTGCTTAATCAATGTTCAACGATGTTCACTTGTACATAACTTACAAATGCTACAAGTAAGAAATTTCCGTCATTAACCACAATGGCATTACAGAATTTTCTCATTAATTATGAAAATTAGGTCTTTATTTAGCATAATATATATCTATCAATATTCTTCTCTTTCTCAGTTACAAATGTCAAATGTTGCAATGGTCCAATAATGGAACTGAGCAATATGTTTAGACAATTTCCTAATCAATTATGCAACTCAAATTTTTATTTGCATAATTAATATGTAATTATATGAAGCATCACTTAAGCTATCCACAAACCAAAAATCATAACAATCCGTCAAACCCTTTTTGAGTTATTCCCTTTTAAAGTCTGACACTAAACCTGCCTTGCAGCTCTAAAACAAGCCGCTAGGGGGCCTAAACTTAAACCACTTAATCTCGGCATCAAGAGCTGTCTACCACTTAAAATTCATAGCCACAGTGTATCCAGAACTCGAGATATCAAACCAGGAAGTTCCGCTACAGTACCGTCACAGGCCGCTAGGGGGTCCAAAATCAGATAATTGACAGGTCTCATCATTTACAGGTCACATAGTAACATTAATGACCCGCTTTCCTTCGGTGCCATTAAATTCATGGTCAGTTCGGGACTCGGCCGTCCATTTGGTGGTTATATCAGTGTTTGATGAAAAGAGCTGGGCTGTCTACCTGACGACCGTCTGTCTACCTGGCCTGGCTATCACGTCAGGCTACCGA
>NC_049981.1:33553943-33555265 GCF_000003815.2 Branchiostoma floridae
AGAGGCTATATTACACACCATCCAGTTTTGTACACAATGTAGTTCTAACCAAGGGTTGGCTAAAGTACGTCGGCACTTACCACCTGTCCAGAAAGTCCCGACGATTACTCCGTTTTCCTGGCCCTGATCATCAGAAGAAGTGAGCGTGAGGATGTATGTTGTGTCGGGCAGCAGTCCCGACACGGTAGCCGAGGTGGTGCCTGCTGTCGGTGCGGGGTCCAGGTCCACAGGCGTGCCCGTCCCGTATGCCGGCTCGTAGCTGAGGGTGTAGCTGTCAATCTTATCACCATCCTCTTCTGTCCAGGAAACTTCAAGATCAGTAGCTCCGGTCCTTACTAGGGTCAGGCCCGAGATCACTGATACTGTGTGGAAAAGTGGTTGACGAGAATAAGACATTGCAAGTCATCCGAACTCCAAGAAAGGCAAGAACAGAAAGCTTAACTATTAGTGCTGGCGTTGGGACAGCACGTGTGAACCACCGAAAGACCCTGGCGGGGTTTGATATGATCAGTCGCTGTGCATCGCCAAAATGCACGTACACAGCAGTACTACAGGGGTACCCATACTCAACTATCTCATTACAACTATTTAATAATTGGACAGGATTTTATATGATGACCAAGAAATGTAACTTGTTTGACCTAATAATGGGCATGTTTCTGCGAATTGCCCAAACGCGATGCAACAATTCATTCTTGGCAGAAGGTACCTTCTGGCCCAGAAGCGGAATTGATAACCATTATAAATATCCATTATCATATAGCCTGGCAACGTTGACCAATCTGAAGGCCCCATGTCATGCTGGTTTGCACGCCTTATTTACCAGTCAATAATTAGCCATATAGCCTAATCATTGACCACTTGACAATACCATTATGGCGGGGAGTAGACTATTTTACGAACATTTGTAGCACGTTTCTTCGCTGAATGAACATGTTTAGCGTCTTGACATAACCTATCATTCCGTGAGAAACACGTAATTCAATAAATACCGCATCCATACAAGCTACACTAAATAATGTAATTCGACCTTCGCGATCGTAGCTGAGTCCACACGGCTAGATATATTACAATGCGTCTATATCATATAACATTAATGACCCACTTTCCTACGGTGTATACACATACTTCATGGCCAGATCGGAACTCGGCCGTCCATTTGGTGGTTTTAGGACCAGCCGTTAGGTCACTGACACTATACACACCTCAAGCCGGTTCATTAACCCTATATTATACACCATCTAGTTTCGTACACAATGTATTACTAACCAAGGGTTGGCTAAAGGTTAATGGCTCAGAATGTCGGCACTACCCACCTGTCT
>NC_049981.1:33555365-33585670 GCF_000003815.2 Branchiostoma floridae
ATTATCACCATTCAGGTTTGTACACAATGTAGTACTAGCCCAAGGTCGGCCCAAGGTTAACTGTCTCATTACGTCGGTACTACCCACCTGTCCTGAAAGTCCCGACGGTATGTCCGGTTTGCCGGCTCTGATCATCAGTTGAGTTGAGCGTGAGGGTGTAGCTTGTGTAGGGCAGCAGTCCCGACACGATATCCGAGAGGTCGTCTGCTGCCGGTGCGGGGTCCAGGTTCTTAGACGTGCCCGTCCCGTCTGCCGGCTCGTAGCTGAGGGTGTAGCTGTCAATCTGAACACCTTCAGCCTTTGTCCAGGAAACTTCCAGATCAGTAAGCCCGGCCCTTTCGAGGGTCAGGCCCGAGATCGCTGATTCTGTGTGGAGAAGTGGTTGACGAGGATAAGACATTGCAAGTGATCTGAACTCCAAGAAAGGCCCAAATGTAATGCACCAATTCATACTTGGCAGAAAGTACCTGCATGGTGAATTTAAAAGACAGCGACTTGCAAGTCGCACTAGGAGCGGGTTGATCGGGATTGGAACCCATAACCTTCTGGTCCAGAAGCGGGACTGATAACCATTATAACCTATTATACACCATTGTACACAATGAACGGATAACCATTATAACTCATTATACACCACCCAGTTTTACACACAATGCAGGCACTAGCCCAAGGTCGGCCCAAGGTTGAATGTCTCAGTATGTCGGTACTACCCACCTGTACTGAAAGTCCCGATGGTATGTCCGTTTTGCCGGCCCTGGTCATCAGTTGAGTTGAGCGTGATGTTGTAGCTTGTGTAGGGCAGCAGTCCCGACACGGTAGCCGAGGTGGTGCCTGCTGCCGGTGGGTCGGTCAAGTCCACAGGCGTGCCCGTCCCGTCCGCCGGCTCGTAGCTGAGGATGTAGCTGCCAATCTGATAACCATCCCTCTTCGACCAAGCAACTTCAAGATCATCAATCCCAGCCCATATAAGGGTCAGGCCCGAGATCACTGATTCTGTTGGTTAAGTGGTTAACAAGAATAAGACATTGATTTATACGTTTGGCATAGCACTGTTTTTGGAGAGGCGACATTGCTACCGATGTCTTTGTGTGTGTGTGTGTGTGTGTGTGTGTGTGTGCGAGTGTGTGTGTGTGTGTGTGTGTGTGCGAGTGTGTGTGTGTGTGTGTGTGTGTGTACGTATGTGTGTGTTTGTGTGTGTGTGTGTGTGTGTGTGTACGTATGTGTGTGCTTGTGTACGTATGTGTGTGTGTTTGTGTGTGTGTGTGTATGTGTGTGTGTACGTATGTGTGTGTTTGTGTGTGTGTGTATGTGTACGTATGTGTGTGCTTGTGTACGTATGTGTGTGTGTACGTATGTGTGTGTGTATGTGTGTGTACGTATGTGTGTGTTTGTGTACGTATGTGTGTGTGTGTATGTGTGTGTGTGTGTACGTATGTGTGTTTGTGTTCGTATGTGTGTGTGTGCATGTATGTGTGTGTGTGTGTACGTATGTGTGTGTTTGTGTGTGTGTGTGTGTGTGTGTACGTATGTGTATGTGTGTTGTGTTTGTGTGTGTGTGTGTGCGTATGTGTGTGTTTGTGTGTGTGGAGGGCGTGTGTGTGTGTGTTTGTGTGTGTGTGTGTGTGTGTGCGTGTGTGCGTGCGCGCGCGCGCGCGCGCGCGCGCGCGTGTGTGTGTGTGTGTGTGTGTGTGCGGGCGTGATCTCTAAGAGCGGGGACAAAAACACTAGTGATCAGCGGCGGGATGACGAGATCTCCGGGGGCATGGCAGTGACAGTGACAACGGCACGTGTGAACCACCGAAAGAACCTGGTGGGCTTTGATAAGGGCAGCCGCTGTGCATCGGAAAGGCAATGATATGTTTCTGCGAATTGCTCAAACGCGATGCATCAATTTATTCTTGTCAGAAAGCATCTGTGCGGTGGAGTCTTTGAACTTAAAAACATCGGAAATTGCAAGTCGTAGCGTGCAAATCGGAATCGGGATTAGAACATGTAAACTTCTGGTCCAGAGCGGGACTGATAACCATTATAACACATTACACACTATCCAGTTTTGCACACAATGTAGTACTAGCCCAAGGTTTCAGTACATCGACATTACCCACCTGTCCAGAAAGTCCCTTTGATAAAACCGATTTGCTGGTTGGCCTGGCCAGAAGAAGTGAGCGTGATAGTGTAGTTTGCGTAGGGCAGCAGTCCCGACATGGTAGCCGAGGTGTCGTCTGCTCCCGGTGCGGGGGTCAGGTCCATAGATGAGGCCATCCCGTCTGCCAGCTTGTAGCTCAGGATGTAGCTGTCAATCTGAACACCGGCCTCCTTTGTCCAGGAAACTTCCAGATCAGTAAGCCCGGCCCTTTCGAGGGTCAGGTCCGAGATCACTGGTTCTGTTGGTGAAGTGGTTGAGAAGGATTAGACATTGTAAGTGATCTGAACTGAAGAGAGGCAACAACAGAAAGCTACTTTGCCAAAATACATGTGCACAGCAGTACTACAGGGGTACCCATACTCAACTATCTCATTACAACTATTAAATAGTTGGACAGGATTTTATATGATAACCAAGAAATGGAATTTTTGTGGCCTCAGAAAGGACAGGTAGGGGAGAGGAGATGGCATGTTTCTGCCAAATGCCCAAACGCGACGCACCAAGCCTGTTTGGTGGATTCTTTAAATGTAAAGGACAGCGGCTTGCCTGTCGTACTGGGAACGGGCTGGTCGGGATTGGAACCCATAACCTTCTGGTCCAGAAGCGAGACTGATAACCATTATAACATGTTGTTATATAGCCATGCGACGTCGATTAATCAGATGGATTAATCAGGCTATTTTACCAACATTTGTAGCACGTTTCTTCGCTGAATGAAAATGTCTACCGTCTTGACATAACCTATCATTTCGTGAGAAACACGTAATTAAACTAGAGTTCCACGACGCAATACCTTCGCCAAATGATTCTATCTTTTACAACTGCTGTATTAATTGTGTTTGTCATTAATCAGGCAAATAAGATTCTCATTTGCATAAATCAAATTACTTGATCATGTCCTCAGCCAAACAACAGACACGCGTAATCTATGTTAAGAAAGAAAGCTTTCATAGCATTTTCTAAAAATTCATGCAAATGAGGACCTCATTTGCTTAATCAATGTTCAACGATGTTCACTTGTACATAACTTACAAATGCTACAAGTAAGAAGTTTCCGTCATTAACCACAATGGCATTACAGAATTTTCTCATTAATTATGAAAATTAGGTCTTTATTTAGCATAATATATATCTATCAATATTCTTCTCTTTCTCAGTTACAAATGTCAAATGTTGCAATGGTCCAATAATGGAACTGAGCAATATGTTTAGACAATTTCCTAATCAATTATGCAACTCAAATTTTTATTTGCATAATTAATATGTAATTATATGAAGCATCACTTAAGCTATCCACAAACCAAAAATCATAACAATCCGTCAAACCTTTTTGAGTTATTCCCTTTTAAAGTCTGACACTAAACCTGCCTTGCAGCTCTAAAACAAGCCGCTAGGGGGCCTAAACTTAAACCACTTAATCTCGGCATCAAGAGCTGTCTACCACTTAAAATTCATAGCCACAGTGTATCCAGAACTCGAGATATCAAACCAGGAAGTTCCGCTACAGTACCGTCACAGGCCGCTAGGGGGTCCAAAATCAGATAATTGACAGGTCTCATCATTTACAGGTCACATAGTAACATTAATGACCCGCTTTCCTTCGGTGCCATTAAATTCATGGTCAGTTCGGGACTCGGCCGTCCATTTGGTGGTTATATCAGTGTTTGATGAAAAGGCTGGGCTGTCTACCTGACGACCGTCTGTCTACCTGGCCTGGCTATCACGTCAAGCTACCGAGATCCCCCCATTCATACCCCAACAAATTACTAGCTTCTCATATAGCTGCGCCCTCTAGCGTAAATTACAGACATGGCATGGCATGAGCTCGAGAGCATGCGTATTGTCAAGACATATACAAGCAAATCTATTTACATATACAAGCAAATCTATTTACATATACAAGCATATTTATTTACTTTTTCGAATTTCGAACGGTCTGTAACAGATAAACATTAAGGCAGAGGCTATATTACACACCATCCAGTTTTGTACACAATGTAGTTCTAACCAAGGGTTGGCTAAAGTACGTCGGCACTTACCACCTGTCCAGAAAGTCCCGACGATTACTCCGTTTTCCCGGCCCTGATCATCAGAAGAAGTGAGCGTGATGGTGTATGTTGTGTCGGGCAGCAGTCCCGGCACGGTAGCCGAGGTGACGCCTGCTGCTGGTGCGGGGTCCAGGTCCACAGACGTGCCTGTCCCGTATGCCGGCTCGTAGCTGAGGGTGTAGCTGTCAATCTTATCACCATCCTCCTCTGTCCAGGAAACTTCAAGATCAGTAGCTCCGGTCCTTACTAGGGTCAGGCCCGAGATCACTGATACTGTGTGGAGAAGTGGTTGACGAGAATAAGACTTTGCAAGTGATCCGAACTCCAAGAAAGGCAAGAACAGAAAGCTTAACTATTAGTGCTGGCGTTGGGACGGCACGTGTGAACCACCGAAAGACCCTGGCGGGGTTTGATAGGATCAGTCGCTGTGCATCGCCAAAATGCACGTACACAGCAGTTCTACAGGGGTACCCATACTCAACTATCTCATTACAACTATCTAATAATTGGACAGGATTTTATATGATGACCAAGAAATGTAACTTGTTTGACCTAATAATGGGCATGTTTCTGCGAATTGCCCAAACGCGATGCAACAATTCATTCTTGGCAGAAGGTACCTTCTGGCCCAGAAGCGGAATTGATAACCATTATAAATATCCATTATCATATAGCCTGGCAACGTTGACCAATCTGAAGGCCCCATGCCATGCTGGTTTGCACGCCTTATTTAAATTCTTAATTCACGCCTTGCACAAATTCTAGAAAATGTGGGGCTTTTCGTCTCCCCCTGCTTCCAAAAAAGAAGTCAAACCCAACCTGTTTAGAAATAGCCAACACTAGTATTAGATTAGAATATTGTTTATGACTGTTCATTGTCACTATGTGTATACCATGTACATGTACTTGCAATTAGCCCTCGGGCACGAATTTGCAAATAAACTTCTTATATCTTATTTACCAGTCAATAATTAGCCATATAGCCTAATCATTGACCACTTGACAATACCATTATGCAGGGGAGTAGACTATTTTACCAACATTTGTAGCACGTTTCTTCGCTGAATGTGAATGTTTACCGTCTTGACATAACCTATCATTCCGTGAGAAACACGTAATTAAATAAATACCGCATCCATGCAAGCTACACTAAATAATGTAATTCGCCCTTCGGAGCTGCGTCCACATGGCTAGATATATTACAATGCGTATAACTTTCCTACGGTGTATACCGGTGCAATACTTCATGGCCAGATCGGAACTCGGCCGTCCATTTGGTGGTTATAGGACCGGACGTTAGGCCACTGACATTGTACACACCTCAGGGCGGTTCATTAACCCTATATTATACACCATCTAGTTTCGTACACAATGTATTACTAACCAAGGGTTGGCTAAAGGTTAAATGTCTCAGTATGTCGGCACTACCCACCTGTCTCGTAAGTCTTGCTGAGGCCTCCGTTTTGCCGGCCCTGGTCAGAAGAAGTAAGCGTGATGGTGTAGCGTGTGTAGGGCAGCAGTCCCGGCACGGTAGCCGAGGTGGCGTCTGCTGCCGGTGCGGGGGTCAGTTCTGCAGGCGTGCCCGTCCCGTCTGCCGGCTCGTAGCTGAGGGTGTAGCTGTCAATCTGAAAATCGGGATCCTTTGTCCAGGAAACTTCCAGATCATCAACCCCGGCCCTTTCGAGGGTCAGGCCCGAGATCACTGATTCTGTGTGGAGAAGTGGTTGACGAGGGTAAGACATTGCAAGTGATCCGAACTCCAAGAAAGGCAAGAGCAGAAAGCTACTGTTAGTGCTGACGTTGGGACAGCACGAGTGAATTCTTTAAATTTAAAGGACAGCTTACATGTCGTATTAGGAACGGGCTGATCGGCTGATCGGGATTAGAACCCATAACCTTCTGGTCCAGAAGCGAGACTGATAACCATTACAACACTTTATACACGTCCAGTTTTGTACACAATGTAGTACTAGCCCAAGGTCGACCAAAGGTTAAATGTCTCAGCATGTCTGCAATACCCACTTGTCCTTAACCCAGAGTATATGATGAATCCGCTTCGCTGGTTGTCGTCGTCAAAATAAGTGAGCGTGATGGTGTAGCTTGTGTAGGGCAGCAGTCCCGTCACTTTAGCCGAGAAGTCGCCGTCTGTCGGTGCGGGGTCCAGGTCCTCAGACGTGCCCGACCCGTCCGCCGGCTCGTAGCTCAGGATGTAGCTGCCAATTTGGAGATCATCGCTCGTTTGCCAAAAAACTTCCACAGAAGTAGGGCCCTGGTCTCGGTCATCGAAATATATCGGTGATTCTGTGTGAAGTAGTGGTTGACGAGAATAAGACATTGCAAGTAATCAGAACTCCAAGAGAGGCAACAACAGAAATCTACTGTTAGTGCTAGCATGCTGGCAATAGGACGGCACGTTTGAACCACGGAAAGAACCTGGCGGGCTTTGACAGGGTCAGCCGCTGTGCTTTGCCAAAATGCACGTACACAGCAGTTCTACAGGGGTACCCATATTCAACTATCTCATTACAACTATTAAATAGTTGGACAGGATTTTATATGATAACCAAGAAATGGAATTTCTGTGGCGTAAGAAAGGGCAGATAGGGGAGAGGAGATGGCATGTTTCCGCCAAATGCCCAAACGCGACGCACCAAGCCTGTTTGGTGGATTCTTTAGATGTAAAGGACAGCGGCATGCCTTAGCCTCCATAGCAGGCTCTCTATGGCCTTTTTTGGCTCATAGTACACTTTTGCTGGCCATTTCTTTTTGTATTGGGTCGCTGATTGCTGGCCTTTTCTGACTGCCAAAAAAGGCCATAGAGAGCCTGCTATGGAGGCTAGGCTTGCCTGTCGTACTGGGAGTGGGCTGATCGGGATTGGAACCCATTACCTTCGACCCAGAAGCGGGACTGATAATCATTATAAACTATTACCACCACCCAGCTTCACACACAATGCAGTACTAGCCCAAGGTCGGCCCAAGGTTAGATGTCTCATAACGAAGGCACTACCCACCTGTCCTGAAAGTCCCGACGATTACTCCGTTTTCCCGGCCCTGGTCATCAAAAGAAGTAAGCGTGATGGTGTAGCTTTTGTAGATCAGCAGTCCCGACACGGTAGCCGAGGTGGCGCCTGCTGCCGGTGCGGGGTTCAGGTCCTCAGACGTGCCCGTCCCGTCCGCCAGCTCGTAGCTGAGGCTGTAGCTGTCAATCTGAGCACCAGCCTCCTTTGTCCAGGAAACTTTCAGATCAGTATACGCGTACGACTCGACCTCCAGGTCCGAGATCGCTGGTTCTGTGTGGAGAAATGGTTGACAAGGATAAGATGTTGCAAGTGATCGGAACTGCAAGAAAAGTCAACAACAAGGGTAGGTAGGTAGGTCGGTCGGTTTAAGGCCCCCTCTCACTTGACGTGCGGCACGCTTGCGGCATTGCTGCGTTCGGAAGATGCTCAACGAATTTCAGAGATAAAGAACGAATTTTCTTACTTGTTGTGTATTTTGTGGTCTTCTATGTCACACTTTTACGTATTGCGCAATATCTGAATTATAACAAATCGGAGAAAATAACAAAACAGTACCGCAGTGAACGAACGCAGCAATGCCGCAAGCGTGCCGCACGTCAAGTGAGAGGGGGCCTTTAGTTAGTGAGGGAGGGAGAGAGGTAGGGAGGGATCAATTTTGTCCTGGACTTGAATGGAAGCATAATATTTTTCCTAGGCCTTACCCACCTGTCTTGTAAGTTCCGCTGATTTCTGCGCTCGTCACGTCGTCCTGGTCATAAGAAGTGAGCGTGAGGGTGTATTCCGTGTAGGCGAGCAGCCCCGACACGGTAGCCGAGGTGTCCCCTACTCCAGGTGCGGGATCCAGCTCCTGGTGCGAGTCCGACCCGCCTGCTAGCTCGTACCGGAGGCTGTAGCGTGAGGTCGGAAGATTCCCGATGACTGTCCAGTCAACGGTGAGGCTATTTATCCCGGCATCGTCGAGGGTCAGCCCAGTGAGCCGTGGGGCTGAAATGCACATTGGTTAACAAAGATAATTCATTGTAAGTGAACTAGACACTAACTAATAAGTGATCTTTATTTGCATGTTCCTGCCCACAATGGGATAAATGCAGTGATTCAATAGTATTGCATGGGATACTAAAGACTAGATACTACTACAAGTAGTGCTACAATCAAACAATTGGATAAAAAAATATCTAGAGCTATGATATCACTATAACTATTGTTTACATGCCTCTTCTCTCTTTTTAAAATAAGTATATACGAACTCACAGAGTTTTTGTTGTACAATGTTGTCTCTGGCTGTCATTATATATACGAATAGTTCGTCTTTGGTTTACTGTTCATATCGGGTTTCTCTCTTGAGTGCACTGCTAAAAGAATTGCATAGACCATTGTATATGGGACTGTACTATTAATGCAACAACAGAAATCTTCAGGTAGCGCTGCGGCCTGAACCTCCATCCTTAAGGCGATGTGAACCATGAAATGACACACAGTGAATCGCCCAAATAAATGTACATGACAGATCAACAGTTCAACCGACTTGAACCTCGAAGGACCTAATGTGTTTTAAAATTAAAGGAACACCACACACACGCACGCACTAAAACCCGTACTGCATTTTGTTACGACCAATGCACCGGCATGGTCGTAACACCAATGCAAAACATATAGCTACAAACTTTATATATTTATCCAAATCAGGAAAAACGCGGAAATAGTTTGGGTTATTGCGTACCAGTGAGGAAACAAGAGAAAATGTACAACTCTACTATCTAGATGAGGAAAGTAAACTGCCATGATCATATTTCTGTCAATTTCATCAAATGCCAACCCAAAGTGACAGACGACAGAGTACAACCACTGTGAGAAGTTGACATAGTCATGACAGTTCGGGTATCGCAAAGAATCCCTCGACTCTGCGAGAACTACTGGATAAAAAAGTGTTGATTCAGCGTGTTGAGTCTACTTCCCTTCGGACGGTCCGCACTCCTGGTACATTGTTACCTTTGATTGTGATCCATAAGCGGGATTGATTTAGAAAATGTGGGGCTTTTCGTCTCCCTCTGCTTCCAAAAAAGAAGTCAAACCTAACCTGCTTAGAAATAGCCAACACTAGTATTAGATTAGAACATTGTTTATGACTGTCCATTGTCACTATGCATATACCATGTACTTGCAATTAGCCCTCGGGCACGAACTTGCAAATAAACTTCTTATTATACCCACCTCACATTAGGCGCGATTCGATCGGACGAAGAGTCTGCGAGCTCTAATTTACGAGGAGGCATGACCCTGATGCCGATGAAGAAATGGCAGAGTTCCCCCCCTTCCCGTCAGGGTCATGCCTCCTCGTAATTTAGAGCTCGCAGACTCGTCGTCCGGTCAAATCGCGCCTAATGTGAGGGGGGTATTACCGCAATAGCCCATTATACTCGTACACCATTGCATTTTGTGTACTCTGTAGCACTTTGCCATAGTTGGCCTAACGTTAAATGCCTTAGTAGGTCATCCTTACCAACCTGTTCTGTAGGTTCCGAAGGTAACTCCGGTTAGCACGCCAGTAGTATAGAGCACGAGGTGGTAGTCCGTGTCGGCCTGCAGCCCCGACACGGTAGCTGATTCGGCGTCTGTTGCCGGTGCGGGGTCCAGCTCCTGGTAGGATCCTGACCCGTCCTCCCGGTAGCTGAGGCTGTAGAGGCTGACATACCGGTAAGCATCCCGACTGATGGTCCAAGAAACGGAAAGGTGATCCTTTCCGACATCATCGAGAGTCAGCCCGGAGAGCACTGGATCTAGGACTTAATGAAGATCTTTATTGTACTATTTTACTATCTTGCTTGAAGATCTAATCGAATGTTTAAGACATATAAACAAACATGGCCGTACAGGTATCACAACATACAATTTTGCAACATGCATGTTTGCAACATACAGCTTTGGCTTCTTCTCCATTTATGGCAATGGCAGGCGCCATTTATAACTAAATAAAGGTTCAAATAAAAAAAATGTTGAAAATGTAGGATTGTATGTTCTTGTTAAGCTAATTGTGGATCCAAATAAGATCAGGTCAAGCTGAAGTCGGTTAATCAAAATGTATATTCATGAAGAACAAGACAAATTGAAGTGAACTGTGTGAAGTGCTGCAGCAACCTAAACGTAAGTTCTGCACCCTGGAATATTCATCGGCAATCTGATGGGGTGTCAGGTTCGACCTGGGAACAAATAGAGCGGGCTTCAATTGGGCCATTAGAGCACTAAATACGCAGTCGTGTCTTGAGATTATCTTTCCTGGCATCATACAGTGCCAGCCTCGAAAGCCCTGGTCTGGAGCTGAATGAATTTTGATTAACAATTAGATTACTGGTCAATTAGATTCTAACCAATGCAACAGCAGAGACCTACCGGTGCAGCCTGCGACATCAAATCGCATAGTGATGGCTCCATTCCACTCCTGCACCACGAAGCGAACATAACGTGCTTTAACTGGGTTTTCCAGTTCGTTTGTTACAGCTGTGCTGGCGTCCGTGTTGCCTGCAAAAATCTGGAATGTAAACGGATGACTAAAATGAGTGCATCTTAACTTTTCTGTAGATCTTATGATTTAACTCCGAACATCAAATACAAACTGTGGTGACTGACTGAGCTAAACCCAGGCTCACGATGTTTATATTAGGCATATTGTAACCAGTCGTCTGTGAAAGCAAACAAAAGTGATCAAAAGAGAGCTAATAGTTTGGGATATGCCAGTCCGGTATGTAGTCGCTCCCTACAGAGAAATTCCCCACGATTGCTCTTCTAGCAATCCTATCATACTTAATGATTATTTGTCTTATATGGGTAGCTTTGTATCTACTAAGTTACCTTATCTGAGCCATCGCTGCCCACATATGTCGTCCAACGGGTCCCGTCATCGCTGTACTGGAGTTTGTAGAACGTTATCCAGGATCCGGAGGAAGAACCTTGAATGATGGTGCCGGTGACTTGCGTCCGCATTCCTAGATCCACCTAAATGGCGTGATATGACCACATCATATGATGTACTGGTTGGTCAACAGCAGACCGAGATGATTACAACACCAGACATGCGCTTTTAGGTAAGTAGGCAACGAACCAGCGAGGACGTAGTTCCCAAGGAAGTGAAATCCATCGTGAAATTCCGCGTGAAATCATTTTTCACCTCAATAATACCATGTTTGGTATTATTGAGGTGAAAAAGTGACAACATTTGGCTTAGATTACAACAAAGTTGATACCGTTTTCTTTTAAGTACATCTTATCAAAACGTGGTTGGCATTAAACTATACGATAGCACGCATTGACATTTAGATTATTTTTCAGACACGACTGCGGTACCAAGTTGAGCGTTGGAGGGAAGTTCTTTGCAGCAAGTTATTTGAACTGAAAATACTCCCTTTCCAGATAAGAAAACAGTATAACTACCTGTAACCACTCCCCGATTCTGTTCTGACTGGCTGCCCAGTAGCTGTTAGAGTCCAAGCGTCCGGCATGGGGTGGGTTATCGGGTAAGGCCGAAGATGCAGTGATACTGCCATCAGGTATGGTACTGTCTGCCACCCCAAGGGGATCACTATTACAGCCTGGGTGGAAAAGAAAGTTATGGGTTTGGACATCCCTGTGACAGAAAACCTTATAATGCTATAAACCGAACAACAACACCAATATGTAGTTCCGGACGGTGATTCTCCCTGATACATGAACACAACAGGTCAACCGTGACGGACACATGGACCTGAGCCAGCACAAAATGCATTGATATATCAGCACGGCAACCTGTTGTTCATGATTCCAAATCATCAATACTGTAAAACATGATTCAGATTTTACAAGTTTCACCTAACCGGAAACAGGCGGAAAACTGTTCCCTTCAGTTCTTGGATGGTGCGTCACAATAAATTAAAACAGGCCAACGTCTAGAACTCTGTAGTCTCAGGGCAAGCAAAACCTTTCCATGGATGACCTGAAGACAACTAACAATGGCAACAAAAACGCTACTACCATGCATTCTTTAGGGGAGAGCACTAAATACGTAGTGGTGGATTTTTTTGGTTGTTCTAAGTAGGAAAACATTAACACGTGTCATGCAGCCGGGTGTGCAGCTTGGTGTGGCGTTTTTAAAGAAACGAAGAAGCCCTCATATCATGGCAAAGTGAAAGCGTGGTGGTTCTGTGGCCTTCTTTATGAATAAGCTTTATTCACCTTGACACTGGAAGTCAGTTGGGATGGATAAAGGGGTATTTTCAACCGCTATATACGCACTTTCATACAGCCGTTTACTTCTGGTAGGTAATACATCAATGATAAAGGCACTCTCCATACTACGCTTTGATTATTTGGCGAATACATCTGTTTCGTGGAACTCTAGTTGTTAATCAAAATATAATTCATCTCCAAGGCTTTCTAGGCTGACACTCCATGATGCAGGGGAGGATCATCTCGCATATTTGCTGTTCCCCAAATCGGGTCTTATCATGCACTGGGTGACACATGTCAACTTCCTTCACAGATTATTTAAATTAGCTACAGATTAACATTATTGCAACTTGATTGTATAAATCATCACAACAACACATCGACTATCATGACAATCCGTCCACCCTTTCTTGAGTTATTCCCTTTCAAAGTCTACAACAAAATCGGCCCCTGCAGTTTAAAGAAAATCACCAGGGGGCTCAAACTAGCACGACTTCCTCCCTGCCCAAAGACGTGTCCACTACTAAAAAGTCACGAACCTGGCACTTGAGGAAAATTTTACTACCAACTTTAAACCTCCGCTGCAGTACCGCAACTTGTTGCCAGGAGGCCCATTATCGTACTTGACCTTCGTTTTCCTGACCCTTATATAACTAAATATATAACCAAATATTATGCAAAACCATCCGCAACGTCTCGAGTTAAAGTGTCCGCAAGCGCACACACTCAATCCCACACACACTCGCCCCGCTGCAGTCCCGAGTGAAAGTGCCAGGTAAACCATCTTCGAACGGAACATTCGTTTCTACAACCGCCACTCAAATACCAAATATCATGAAATTCCATCCACGGCTACCCGAATTATATGCGGTTGTCCTACATATTGAGACAAAACACCATTTTCATACCCAAAACATAAACATTTTGGCGAATGCAACAGCAGAGGCTTACCGGTGCAGCCTGTGACTTCAGCCCGCATAGTGATGGCTCCATTCCACTCCTGAACCACGAAGCGAACATAACGGGCATAAACTGGGTTTTCCAGTTCGTTTGTTACAGCTGTGCTGTCGTCCGTGTTGCCTGCAAAAATCTGGAATGCAAACGGATGACTGAAATGAGGATATTTCAACATTCTACAGAGCTACAGATAATTATCCTCACCATACTCCGAACATCAAATACAAACTGTGGTGACTGAGCTAAACCTAGTCTTACTGCATTTGATAACCAAACGTCTATTAAAGCAAACGAAAGTGATCAATAGAGAGATTTGTCAGAGGATGGTTGGAACGGGACAGCTAAGAGTTTGGGTAGTTTGGGATGTATGAAGTTTAGCAACTGAAATCTGCCATTTTTTGCTGACAGAATTAATGATTATTTGTTTTATCTGTGATAGGTCTGTATCTAAGTTACCTTCTCTGAGCCATCGCTGCCCACATATGTCGTCCAACTGGTCCCATCTTCGCTGTACTGGAGTTTGTAGGACGTGATCCAGGATCCGGAGGAAGAACCTTGAATGATGGTGCCGGTGACTCGCGCCGCCACTCCTAGATCCACCTAAATGGCGTGATATGACCACATCATATGGTTGGTTATGATGTACCAAAGTGCACAAGAGCAGACCGAGATGAGTACAATACCAGACATAAGCTTTTAGGTAAGTAGGCAACGAACCAGCGAGAACGTAGTTCCCAAGGAAGTGAAATCCATCGTGAAATTCCACGTGAAATCAAAATGTTTGGTATTGTTGAGGTGAAGAAGTGACAACATGTGGCTTAGATTACAACAAAGTTGATACCGTTTTAAGTACATCTTATCAAAACGACTGCGGTACCAAGTTGAGTGTTGGAGCGAATTTCTTTGCAGCAAGTTATTTGAACTAAAAGTACTCCCTTTCCAGATAACAAAGCAGTATAAATACCTGTAACCACTCCCCGACTATGTTCTGACCGGCTGCCCAGTAGCTGTTAGAGTCCAAGCGTCCGGCATGGGGTGGGTGATCGGGTAAGGACGAAGATGCAGTGATGCTGCTATCAGGTATGCTTCTGCCGCCAGGTGAGTCTGGAGGTTTCACCCCAAGCGGATCCTCACATCCTAGTACTGGACAAAAAGGGACCGGACCGGGCCGTTAATTTTCCGTATCCTTAATACATTAGGGGAAAATCGATCGGACGATGAGTGTGCAAGCTCTAAATTACAAGGAGGCATGACCCTGACGGGAAGGGGGAACTCTGCCATTTCTTCGTCGGCATCAGGGTCATGCCTCCTCGTAATTTAGAGCTCGCAGACACGTCGTCTGATCGATTTTCGCCTAAGGTGAGGGGGGTATAAGGGGTACGACCATATTACGAGATACCATTCGTATCCGCCCGTATATGGTTTGTACTGATGCACGGCCAATTTATGTATAACACAACACAGTCTGACGAAATTAACGCCACGTTGCCTCATGAAAGTCATTGGAATGTAATGATTCACGGTCTAGCATAATGTACGTCGGCAAGGCTTCTATCATAGCATGAGAAATCGTCGTTTTGAGGAATATTGAATTATGAAGTCACAGTTCAGTTCAGTTCAGTTCATCCTCATATGAGGTGCCATTAATGATGTCCGACCTTATCAAATATGTACCTAAAGGTTGCAAAGCTACACGACGTAACCGGAAACGATATCGTAAACGACAACATGGCATGGTTATTAACGCTTGTATGAACGCTTTCGAATAGTATAGTTTGAAACGGAAATTGTAAGGGTATAAGTAAGACATGGTTCATTAAGGACTCTTTCAATCTTTCGAAACGCCCTTTTGTATGCTTTCATTCAAAATCAAACTAACGATCCGTACAGAGATATCAAATGGGATTGGCGTCCTTTCATCTTCATCAACTTAAACGTTAGACGTAAGGACCACAGGAGTCTACACGTTCACAACTTAAACGTTAGACGTAAGGACCGCAGAATTCTACACGTTCACAACTTAAACGTTAGACGTAAGGACCGCAGAATTCTACACGCTCACAACTTAAACGTTAGACGTAAGGACCGCAGAATTCTACACGCTCACAACTTAAACGTTAGACGTAAGGGCCGTAGAATTCTACACGCTCACAACTTAAACGTTAGACGTAAGGACCGCAGAATTCTACACGTTCAAAACTTAAACGTTAGATGTAAGGACCACAGGAGTCTACACGTTAAAAACTTAAACGTTAGACGTAAGGACCGCAGAATTCTACACGTTCACAACTTAAACGTAAGACGTAAGGACCGCAAAATTCTACACGTTCACAACTTCAACGTTAGACGTAAGGACCGCAGAATTCTACACGCTCACAACTTAAACGTTAGACGTAAGGACCGCAGAATTCTACACGCTCACAACTTAAACGTTAGACGTAAGGGCCGTAGAATTCTACACGCTCACAACTTAAACGTTAGACGTAAGGACCGCAGAATTCTACACGTTCAAAACTTAAACGTTAGATGTAAGGACCACAGGAGTCTACACGTTAAAAACTTAAACGTTAGACGTAAGGACCGCAGAATTCTACACGCTCACAACTTAAACGTTAGACGTAAGAACCGCAGAATTCTACACGCTCACAACTTAAACGTTAGACGTAAGGACCGCAGAATTCTACACGCTCACAACTTAAACGTTAGACGTAAGGACCGCAGAATTCTACACGCTCACAACTTAAACGTTAGACGTAAGGGCCGTAGAATTCTACACGCTCACAACTTAAACGTTAGACGTAAGGACCGCAGAATTCTACACGTTCACAACTTCAACGTTAGACGTAAGGACCACAGAATTCTACACGTTCACAACTTAAACGTTAGACGTAAGGACCGCAGAATTCTACACGTTCACAACTTAAACATTAGACATAAGGACTACCGAATTTTACACGTGCACAACTTAAACATTAGACATAAGGACTACCGAATTTTACACGTGCACAACTTCAACGTTAGACGTAAGGACCACAGAATTCTACACGTTCACAACTTCAACGTTAGACGTAAGGACCGCAGAATTCTACACGTTCACTACTTAAACGTTAGCCGTAAGGACTGCAGAATTCTACACGTTCACTACTTAAACGTTAGACGTAAGGACTGCAGAATTCTACACGTTCACTACTTAAACGTTAGACGTAAGGACTGCAGAATTCTACACGTTCACAACTTCAACGTTAGACGTAAGGACCGCAAAATTCTACACGTTCACAACTTAAACGTTAGACGTAAGGACCGCAGATTCCACACGTTTACAAATTTGACATTTTGCACATCATTAAAAAAAAACAAGACTCACCCGTGCAGACCACACCAACGTCCTCACTGTGCTGACAGTCGTGTATGCCCCATCCGTTGTGACTGCAGTCTTCGATGTTCGTCTCGGAACCCTCGCAGGCCAAGTCGTCCAGCACGATCTTCCCGGACCCCTCCCCGAAGGCTGCTTGAGATCGGACCTCTTCAGCGCTTTTGTATCCCAGCTGACGGCAGACCACGTGGGCGTCGTTCATGTCAAAACCGTCGTCACAGACGGTTCCCCACGACCAGTCATACTCCACTTCAACTCTGCCCTCATGAGGCAAACTTCCATCCTCGAGCTCAATGTCTGAAAAAATACGACAATGAAGGAAAACTTCTGAGTTCTTATTTTATCTGGATTCGATTCAACTCAGTCTATTTTCTTTTCGAGTTTACGGACATCAAGAACTCATTTCTTTTCGGCTGCCGCATGGATCGCAGCAATGTCTATTTCCGAGTCGAACTTTTGTGTTATAATAATGGTACCCTAAATAAACGTAAGTACGTCTATAACATGAAAAAGTCGTTTCGGTAAAGGAACTGGCTTTATGGCCAATGCCCACTTGAGACAAACTTACAGTATCTCTTGATATCGGACACCTGATGAAGATGATTTAAGATACATTTTAATGGTATCTCATCAATGTGGATACTGTTGAGTGTTACAGAATATAATGATATCAGGTTTTGCCAAGATGTCTTAGTAAAGTAAAATTTGTTGCGAATCACCAGGTAGCTCGAATCACGGAATACAACGATGTTTTTGTTTCGAGACAGTATAGTGCACGTAAAACCATATCGTTTCAATAGCACAAAATGCGGTCGTGTCGATATTTCAAAACCGTCCATTACCAAAATAATGAGTCCTTCAATATATTGTAAAAGCCAACTTCTGTCAATACTCGTAATGTATGTTTTAGCCAGAATTTTCTGACCATGTTGAAACTTGAAAAGGATTTGGTAATTAACGTTTCCTGTGATCTTCAGCGCCATGATTACCCGCGAGGCTGTTGCTTTACTCTTGTAAATATTGACTTGCCTATCGTTAACCATTACTACTACAAAAAGGACTCTAAACACGAGGTTTACCTTTAGCAGTCACTGAAGCAGTGGTCGCTATCAGCAGCAGGGCCGCCCAGCTCCAGAACCCTGGTGGACCCGGACCCGCCATCGTGTCAGCGCGCACCTGCTGGACACCAGGTCAAAGTATCAGTTAGGGGTGAATATTGTCGTCCCGGAAGTTCACAATATCAATGATATACATATAGAATACAACACGGTGTATTCCGTATCACCCAAGGTATCAGCCCGACCGCCGAAGGCCGGAGGGTGATCCGACCCGCGGGAGGGCTGAGACCAAGGGTGATGCGGAATACACCGTGTTGTATTTTATATATGTCATACCCACCTGAGAAACCTATGTTTTGATGCGAAATGCGCCAGAAGTTGAACAAATTTGGTGCCCTCGAACAAAAAGGTGTTGCAACAGCAATGTTCCAACGTCCGAATCAGGTATTCGAATTGCCAATCGTGCCGTATTCGGCCCTCTAGAAACGGTTCGATTTACTCCGAATGGAGCCTGTGTGATACGCCTTTCGAACCTGTGCGATACGGAAGCGTACGGCCCGGTCCGGAACACCCGTATCGAACGTTTTCGCGTCACAGGTATGACATAAACAAATTTATTCATTTTCATATTTAATTACAAACAATTTAACATAATTCAAAAGAGTCAAATTCTGCTTGGATGCGTTCAGACGAACGAGTAAACTGCAGCTAGCTTTATAATAATAGAATGGATTGCAGCTACTTCTAACTCAGAACCGAGTTTGGTGGGACGGCAATCACGACCAAAGTCATGGGAAGGTCCTGACTGTCACGGAAGCTTTACGTGTAGCTGGGATCCTGTCGGGCCACAATAGCCACGAGTCCTGCGTTACACGTTGAGCCTATAATTGACCGATCCCAAAACTCCGCCCCCTGTTCGTCAGGGTAAAAGCACTTGCATACATGCCGCTGGTAAGATCTAACCTTGAATAAGCTGCAACAGTATGGGATCCGTGCACGAAGAAAACTGGATAGAATGCAGAAAAGATTCTGCACAAACAACTACAACATGGATGCTAGCGTTACCAAAAGTGAAAATAGACAGACGAAAAACGTCAAGACCTTGCATGATGTACAAACTAAGCCGTACCGACTGATAAGTATCTAACACCAGCTCAAAATAGAACAAGAAACAGTCCTGCCTTCAGGTACCAGTGTTACCAACCTAGGATTAATGTTTCGGAACTGCCAGACGGCAAAAGACTGTAGTCCTAATGGATGTGAGGCCGTGTGCGGCTGAGATGTACTGTATTGTGCAACTTATAATGATTATTAGATAAATGACTAAGTACTCAGGGTTATAAGAGCCTCTGTAAAAATAAAAGCGTCCCGATTGGTTTGGATGCTGGTCCGGGACAGCAACTGTGTCCAATTGCAACTGTGTGCGGCTGAGATGACGGGGCATTGCATGGGCAGAACCCTACGATTACGGCTGCGTTTTTGGTGCAGCTGAGCAAGTCAGGCAGCTCAAAATAAGAATTCGAAACACTTCTGCTAACTTCTGTTTTCCACGTATTTGAATATCCCGCCGTCCCTAGCCTTTTTGTGGGGTAATATCTCAGTTTCATAAAGTAAACCTTAATATGGAAAAGAAGAATATCTTTGACTTACAAACGTGCGTTACAGAATTATCGTAACCAGGCGAATCAGCCTGCGAGCGTCTCTCACGAAGGAACTTTTATTTGCTTGGAGTTGGACCACGGCTTCACATTCTTATTGGATGATGGAGATGCCATGGTCTGGTATGATTATCGGGCTACAATGGGCAAGTCAGGCAGCAAGGATACGAACGAAAGAACAAACCACCGCTGTAAACTTCTGTTTTCCACCTGTTTGAATATGGAACCAACCCTAGCAAATCCTGCCGTCCCTAGTCTTTTTATGGGTCGACAGTCGACTACTGGCAAAGGAAATGATAGTTTTGATCCGGCCTCTGAAATTGCTGAAATTCTAAACAGAATTTGCTGAAGTCCTAACAGAATTTCTGCATTTCGCACTTTGTAACTGATTAAGGTTTTGAACATCTTGGTAAAAAAAACTGTTAGCAAAAGTTAATAAAAAAAGAAAGCTAACAAAAGCTAATGTAACTTGCTCACCCTAATAGACGTCTGCAGCTGAACAGTCTATTCTTGAAGAAGGTTAGCTCTATCGGTTGTTGTCTCTTGAATGTCTTGGTCCTTGGATTAAATGCGAGACGTGAAAACACGGGTGGATTCAAAAGCACACTATGCAAATCATATCGTGTGCTAAAAGTGACGTGTGCAAAAAGGTCTATAATTACCGTAGCCTCCAAAGAAGGCTTCGTGGTGGAACATTCAATCATTATCAGCTGATTAGAGACAGATAGGTCGTGTTCCCTACAACGGTCACCTCTATTAAAGTAAACCAGAAACACTAGAACACAGCAGCAACAGGAAAGAAAACGTGCTTTGTTGAAAAGTAACAAAACTGTGGTTTAGGTCAGCCTGAAAAGCGGGACTGAGAGAGACTATACGCGGATTGTGACCGACACCCGATGCTAATACTATGCTTTTCGTGGGCTTTATGCTTCTAGAAAATTATTTCAGATCAACCCCATAAACCCAAAAAATGACTCCATAATTATACATGAAAAGTGACATTTGTCATTATGAAATATCAGTGACACAATCAGATACGGCAGGGACATAATCACGCAATGGCGTGTAATGACAACCACAGACAACATTGTGAGTTCGTATCCACATGTTTTAAGAGAAGGGAAGAGGCGTGTAAACGTTATTAAATACAGTGATATAGCACAGCTCCAGACTCTGTCAGGAACTCCAGTTCCGGGAAAACTGTCGGGAACTTCAAAAGCCGGGCTGAGAGAGACTATACGCGTATTGTGACCGAGGTGGACAAAGGGTGGGGGTAGCTAGGAGTACTTGCTCGTTAACTGCTGATATAATACCATAATAACGTTTCCTGCGCTTCGTGCCTATGGAAAATTATTTCAGATCAACCCCATAATCTCCAAAAATGACTCCATAATTATACATGAAAAGGGGATTTCCCCATGATTAATAAATGCCAGTGACATAAACAGATACGGCAAGGATATAATCACGCAATGGCTTACAGGTTCGCGTCACAGGTTCCCGTAATATATCATCAGTTCCATCGGAAGTGAAGCAAAGACTGATGAAGGGCATTTTCATCCAAACCTTTTACTCAGGACTGAACTCAAGTGGTAGAACAGAAAACCAAGGAAACAAACTAAGAACGTATAGAAAAATCAAACATACCTACGAGAACAGTACCTTACTATCGCCGAATCATGGCTAGATTAAGAATCAGTGATCATCCCATACAAATTGAAGTGGGAAGATACAAGCAGACTCCTCCGAATAACAGACTTTTTACACTTCGTAACTCCAACCGTATAGAAAATGAAGTCCATTTTACACAAGAGTGTTCTTTATTCAATGATATACGCAACTCTTTTACCAGTGCACTCAATGTAGAAACCCGATGTAAACAATTAACCAAAGACAACCTGTTTGTACGTAATGACAACCACAGACAACATTGTGCAACAAAAACTCTGTGAGTTCGTATCCACATGTTTTAAGAGAAGGGAATAGGCGTGTAAACGTTATTAAGGCCACAGCAAGTAAATTTTATGTATGACATCAGCGCGCACATTAATTTTCGCCTGATTTCAGAAAAAAAACAAGATTTTTTTCTTCAGCAGCAATGGTCAACATGACGATAAAGTACCAAAATGAACAAATATATTGTGTTGTACATAGCCTAATAATTGTACTTGTAGAAGTGACACTTGCCAGGTACCCAGGACACTAATATGGAAGACATGAGTGTGGTTACCAACTTCGTTGGTGATGCCAGTCTGCCACACTAGTGTCACTTTTACAACACCAGTACATGTCTTGTATACAGGAGTGAATGTCCTGTTGGCTCTAATACCATGTTTTGTCCCTTAAATTCTTGTTACAACATTCATAACAACTTTATGATGCCTATTTTTGAAAATGTAGCCATCTTGTTTTTTTTCACCCATCTTTTTTTTCGCCCTATCACACTATTTTTGCAGTCTGAGAGGATGTCATCCATAAAATGTACTTGCTGTGGCATAAATACAGTGATATAGCACAGCTCCAGACTCTGTCAGGAACTCCAGTTCCAGGAAAAACTGTCGGGAACTTCAAAAGCCGGGCTGAGAGAGACTATACGCGTCTTGTGACCGAGGTGGACAAAGGGTGGGGGTAGCTAGGAGTAATTACTTAACTGCTGATATAATACCATAATAACGTTTCCTGCGCTTCGTGCCTATGGAAAATTATTTCAGATCAACCCCATAATCTCGAAAAATGACTCCATAATTATACATGGAAAGGTTTTTTTCCCATAATGAAACACCAGTGACATAATCAGATACGCAGGGACATAATTACGTAATGGCTTAGATAAACATCACAAAAGGGGACCTCTGATAATCTGATGATCTGCTAATAACAGCCAGACAGCTTGACTAGGATTTACATTGAGAAGTTATCGATAATACGCAGAGCGCATCCAACAAAAGCTGAGATTTAAAGATAAAATTATCAAAATGAAAGGCAATGGGTGCTGTGCGTCACGGAAAGGTTGCTAAACAATAGTGATATAAGCTAAGACTGTCCATCTCATATGTGTACGTCAAGAGCAATGAGTGTCCCTTGCAACCAGCCTAAGAGCTTTTTGTATGATATATTAGATGTGAGTTCAAAATTGAAACTAAAAATCGCTTACTTACGATACTACATGTAGTATAAAAATGATACTAGCAGCAGCAGCTGTAACCTGAAAACAGATTCATCATGAATTTTGTTGAAGTTTATTCACATGATTTTGAGTTACCTTGTAATTTGACATTCATACTGTTTCTGTCAGCATATTGACATGGTCTCTGAGTTAAAAACCTTTTATTTACCTTGATATTGAGTTATGTACGTTATCGATTAGCCAGCTGAGGTCATTCATTATTCTGGCCCTTAAATCTAGTTAAAAACTTATTATCTATTTTCCAACATTATTTTTTGTTCGTTAGACTGAACTACCAGTCCCTGGTTTTTTATGTAGCTTATTGTCTTTGTACGTTCATTTATGTTTATTTGTATCTATACCACTGTGTTTTTTTTAAACATTTTATTCATAAATCAAAAGAAATAAGTTACAAAACAGTGAACCATCCATCCACAAGTATGAAGTAATAAAAATAATGCATCAAATAAGTAAGAAATAATATAGTACCATCAAGAGCATAACGTTCCCCATTTGCCCCGGTGTTTCAGCAGTTTTCCCCTCCTTGTTGCAATAAAATATTCAACTTTGTGGAAGAAATTAACATAATTTAGAAAAAAATGAAAGTTAACATGATTGGCCTTTGTACTTTTACAAATACACATTTTGGCTAGTACAATAACAAGATTGCCTATTTTGGGAGCGTCTAAATGCAAATTACCAAAAATAACATTAAAACATTATACCACTGTGTTTATTTCTTTCTTCTTGAATAAAAAAAGGTTAAGATTAGTTAAGGTTAGACACCAGGGGTCAACCTGGAGGCAACTCTCTATCTTCATGTCTACCTTGTCCCCCCAACGACCTCGAGGTCAAGGGACTAGGTAGGTAGGTAGGTATCAGTGGTCAGGAGATTTTGTTTTTGACCTATCTTCAAGTGGACTTCAATGCTGACGTTTTGTAATACCCAGAAGAATATATTCGTTCATAGAAGAAATGTTGGACCTAAAACTAATAAGTATTACTTTCCATTCCTTGTGATTTGTGTTTTGAGGCCGCAAAATTTCCAAAAACGGCACAAATTGAAATAGTTAACAACACTCGAAACATGGCAGTAACAAACTGTTAAACCGGACTTGAACCGAATCATTACGTACAATACTATCGGCAGGGACATACTTCCTACATCGTAAGAAAAAAAAAACTAACTGCGACAGTAGTACAAGTTACATGTTTGGTTTTGATGTCAAGATTCCTATCAAAGTTCGTAGAATGCACTATTCCAGAAGTTCAAGACTGAAAAGAGTACAGAGTTGAGAAAGACTGAACTGAGACCTTGAAAAACGGGGTTTTAAGAGATTATCGTATGCGACACACGTCAACAATCATAACAATAGCAAAACAAACAATGTGTGGCTTTTTTACGGCTGTGGACGGCGTCGCCAAGCCACATGTAGGATTTTTATCTGTCAAGGTTGACGGATTGGTTTTAAAATTTTTCTTTCACGCGCAGCAAATTTCCGTCAATTGACGAAAAAACGGACGCTGACTAGACCCCGGTAATATGTATACATTTTTTGGCTCTGCGATGATACGTTTCATTGAAACTGAACCAATCGTTTGCTGACACCAACATAAAACAAGTTTTGAAAAATCCTGCCCCATGCCAAAAATATTGATTTATCACCTTTACGCGTATAATTTTAGGTTCCTTTTTTTTATAATCACCTTATAACTCAAAATAGAGGCGATGTACAATATATTTAACTACCCCTGAGTGTAGAACAGAACATTTCCAATGATTTAATCTTATTTTCAATCATTTAAGTCATTGCTATAGTTTTCTAAAAGGGTTTAAAGTTTGGACCATCAAGTTTTACCCTTTAAGCCATGTTTGAGTAAATCTGCCCATCAGTCAAGTTGACAGGTCGTAATAATGTCACATGAGAGTTAGAAAATGCTACAAGCTGCTTATTTGTAAATCTGATCTGTAGCTGAATTGTTGACAACATTGGGATGATTTGATAATGACCTCGCATCTAGTCTACTTTATGCAGACGACGTTGTCATTTTCTCTGAGGCAGACAAAGGGTTACAATTAGCATTAGGCAGATTTTATACTGAAAACAGCTTTACGTGCTTTGAGAGAAAGTTCTTGATATAACCGGTAACTTGCGTCTGTAAAAATGTGCATCCGGCATCAGGGTTTATTTGTTGTGGGTTGCCCCCCACCCTCCCGATTATAACCTCCCCTTGGAGAATTGGTGCTATCAGGCTCTACATGTCGTGACAAAATATTGGAGAATTGCCAAATAGACAGATAACACACCAGAGGAGCTAATCGGGAAAATAATCTTGGTAACACTTGGCGCCGTAGGTTCTATAGAGAGTTCGTGCAATGCCATCCTTGATCTGAACCAGATCTAGTAGGTATTACTACTTTGACGTCAGCATAAAGGATATAATGACAATGTTGATCTCATAATAATGCTTCTTACCGCGCTGATTGCCATAGAGCTTTACTCAGAGATATACATAGTAGTTATCGGTAATACGCAGATCTTATCCTACAAAAGCTTGGATTTGGACAAATTCTATGTACGTCAGGAAACAAAAGCTAGATAAAAAGCAGAAGATTTGATAAAGAATACCTGACACAGAGGTGGCACAGACTGTCTGTGCTCGGGTGAAAATTTATATAAAGACCTCAGACTAAGGTTGAACAAAAAACACAGTTAAAGTACTGGATATTTACTGTCCAAGACCCAGGTTTATAACAGCGCTTCAGATAGACATTTTAAGTAACACCCCTACTTTATGCAGTGCTAGTAAAGGAACTCTGCATAGTTAAGCATTATACATCAAACAACTTTTGCTGTTTCAACTTATTTCTAAGCCCAGAAATACTAAGTTCCAAAATACAGATACCCCAGAATGGGCTATAAATGTGATACAAAGGACACTATGAAAACACACCAAAATCATGACAATCCGTCAACCTCTACTTTTGTTATTCCCTTTCAAAGTCTGACATTAAACCTGCCCTGCAGTTCCGAATCAAGCCGCTAGGGTGCCTAAACCTTTACCACTTACTGTCGGTCCCACGAGCTATCTACCACTCAAAAATCATGACCACAGCATGTCCAGTACTCGAGATATCAAACCCGGAATGTCCGCTGCAGTACCGTAACAAGCCTCTAGGGGAACCAAAATCGAATCTTTTCCGGGTGTTATAAAGATTTAACGGGCCCGTTACTTACATACCAAATATCAATACAATCCATACAGGCGTTCTCCAGATATGCCGGTGTTCTACACACACACACACACACACACACACACACACACACACACACACACATACACACACACACACACACACACACTCACACACACACATACACACACACTCACACATACACTCACACACACGGACAGACACATTTGATTCTGAAATAAACTTAGAGATCGGTGTTCAAAATTTGCAACAAAACGTAATTAGTAATCTGAAAAGCTGTTGACGTGCAATGAACAGGCTGGTTGGATGAAAGAACGCACTGTACATTCATGCACTGCTGAAGTCTGCAACAGTTAGAGTCTTCTACACAGTTTTCAAATATAAATATCACCCTGTCAACAAAAAGTACACGTACCTGTCACAGGTTGAGCTCAGTGTGCGGGCAAGTCTTCACAATCGGGTGAATGCACGTTTGCAGGCGGTGGTAATGTCGATACAGCCCGAGATACTAGTAGAGATACTAGTAGTGTCCCAGAGTACGGTAGGCTGACTGGCAATGCGGAAATGGTGAAGCCTGTACCCCGAGACTCGTCGTTATGCTCTGCGGCGATGTAGGGTTAGCCGACCCGTCCAGCTGATTAGCGCAGGTCGGGGAGTTTTTACGGGGTCTGATTAGATCTGGCGGCGTATTTAAACTCACAAGGCCGGCTTCGGGCCTCTAGCGGCGAAATCTCAAAGGGCAGCTAATCAGACACTGCATGAAATCTGGGATTTGCCAAACTTACCATGGGTGTGTAAATTCGTGGTAAATGTGATACCTGACATTTACCGACAAATACCTCAGATTTACCCGGTAAATATGTGTAAATATCGGATAAATATCAGTATTCATGTATAGCATATAGATAATGAAATGAATCCATCCCAGAGATATAAAGCCCTTAGGTATGTAACCAGGACAACCTGTGTAAACCCCCTTAGCCCATAGTGTCTGTCTATTATCCCCAGATACTGAGAATCCCGGATAAGGTCCCAGATAAAGTCCCAGATAATGTCCATAATAAGGTCCAGGATAAGGTCCAGGATAAGGGACCAGGATAAGGGACCAGGATAAGGGACCAGGATAAGGTCCCGGATAAGGGGCCCTGATAAGGGACCAGGATAAGGGACCAGGATAAGGGACCAGGATAAGGGACCAGGATAAGGGACGAGGATAAGGGACGAGGATAAGGGACGAGGATAAGGTCCAGGATAAGGGACCAGGATAAGGGACCAGGATAAGGGACCAGGATAAGGGACCAAGATAAGGGACCAGGATAAGGGACCAAGATAAGGGACCAAGATAAGGGACCAGGATAAGGGACCAGGATAAGGGACCAAGATAAGGGACCAGGATAAGGGACCAAGATAAGGGGCCAGGATAAGGGACCAAGATAAGGGACCAGGATAAGGGACCAAGATAAGGGACCAGGATAAGGGACCAAGATAAGGGGCCAGGATAAGGGACCAGGATAAGGGACCAAGATAAGGGACCAGGATAAGGGACCAAGATAAGGGCCCAGGATAAGGGGCCAGGATAAGGGACCAGGCTAAGGTCCAGTATAAGGGACCAAGATAAGGGACCAGGATAAGGGACCAAGATAAGGGACCAGGATAAGGGGCTAGGATAAGGGACCAGGATAACGTCCAGGATAAGGGACCAGGATAAGGGACCAGGATAAGGGACCAGGATAAGGGACCAGGATAAAGACGCCTTTATTTCGGTGTTATATGAAGTCAGGTTGTCATATCAGTGTTAAAAGTTAAGTAGTTATTAAGTCCTTGGTGGCACCTTCATGAACATGAAATAAAGGTCATGGGGTGGTCTCTTCATCACACTGAAGGCAAAAAAATTCTTATAAGGTTTGCACACATACTCGGATAAGATTTATTTTTATATTATATATTTATTTTCTAAATAAAAATCATGTATGTATTCGCAGACAAATTCTATGATATGGTTACAGCTTTTAGTCAAAGACCAGACACTTACTACTTATAAATCTATACATTATGAAAGATAGAATCTGATTATGTAGGAAAGTTAGGGACTTGTATTACGCAATAGGTCAAATCCCTGACCCCCAGGATCACGCATGCGTACTAAGTGCGCGGGCCCGGGTGAAACCGTTAACGGTTCTTGTACGTTTCGGCATGAATAAGGCGTCGTGTATCGCTTTTCGCGAAACATGGCCCCACCATTGTCTACTTCTCGTCCCGGGAAAGGCTGAGAGTCAAAGGAAATGTGATGTAAGCCCAAAATGCGGGGAAATTGGTGGCTAGCGTGCAGCAACTGTTTCCTCGGACTTCGCCCCCCTCCCTCTATGTTTAGAAGGGCCTTCGATCGGCGAGTACAATATTACTACAGATGCTGTCGTAAGTGTCGTTATTAATCATTTACAACTTTTATTTACTATTTAGAGTTTTTATTGACGTGACATCGCCAGAATTACGATTACACAAATGATAAAGATATGTCCCAAACGTACTAGCTAGGTATACTACTATAGTTACCTGCCCCCCTCCCCACGAGAAAATCTCTAATCTAAACCAAAAAAAAACAATTGTTCATGCATGCTTGGCATAAACCAGAAACAAATGCCTGTTGATAGTTGTCAAACAGGCATCCATGTCATGTTTAAGATGTAGCAAATGCTGAAGAAATAAATTTCACTGTATTAGTAGATATATATGATATACTAAATTACTGAAGGGGGAGCAAGTATTGACAAGATTAACAAGTATAATTGATTTCTTCAAGCAAAAGTTTCAAAGTGACACTCATATACATGTAATTGATGAGATAGAATCAGCAGTGTTAAGTGACTGGTTAAAACTATTGTTTTATTAAAGGCATAACATCTTCTTTTTTTCGTTTCAGTTACTAGTGTTTAGTAATTCAGTTACACTTACAGATGTTTGATCAATATAATATTTCAGGTAGAATTTATTTGAGGATGCCCAGATTTAGTCATGAAGTTTTTAACTGTGACATTATTTATCTTTCTATATAATACACATATGGCCACTCCAGTACACCAACAGTGGAGACTTCCTTCAAATGTGTAGCACAGCTTGTGAGGAGGATGGCAGGGAACAAAGCAAGGAACTGTCAGAAGCTCTTCTGCTGAAGTACTGCTAAAGGCTGTTTAGGTAAGACAACAGTCCTGCATATTCATGCTCAGCAGTAGCAGAGTCAGTGTATACTGAGGCAGGCGACCATCCTGATTCCTCATTTTTTCTCGCTTGTTGTTAGCTGTTGTTTGATAATCTATTGGGACGAGGCACGGCATGATATTTCTTGAGCATATTGTTTCGTTTTTAATTTATGTTTGTCCAAACTTGTAGGGCAGATTTCAAAGTGAATTTATGTTCAATGGTACTTTGGTGGTTTTCTTATACAGGAAAGGGTTTGTTACAAGGACTCCAAACCCACAGCAAGAAGTCCAACATGCAGGCACAGAGGGAGAAGCTTCCACTGAGGCCATGACAGCAGTGGTCTCAGATGTATATTGGATTGGGGAGTTCTTTTATTACACGCACAAGCAGTTCTATAGCATACAATCTGGTGCACCATACATGTAGGTGTTCAAATAACATTGACTATTATAATTCCACCAGGTGCCATCATACCGCCACCTCAAAAAAACGTTAGTATACAGGTCTTCCCAAAATTGTCTTGAACACCGAATGTTAAATATCTGAAATGTAATACAATTCAGATATTTAGGTGTTGAAGACAATCTTCAGAAGGCCTCTATGACAACGTTTTTTGAGGAAGCGGTATAATGGCACCTGGTGGAATTAAGCGAATGTATGTTACTAGTAAGTTTATGCAGCTACAAGTTGATTTTTGCATTTGACATATATGTTTAGAATGTATAGATTGACATTACTGTACATGTAACATACAGATATCATCTGTTTTTAAATCAAATAATGAAAAAGCATTACTTGAATAAACACGTAGCAGTAAGTAACTGTAAATCCAGAAATGTTCGCGGTTTAACGTGAACTCAAAATTGCTGCGAACAACCGCATACTAGTACCTTTTCGTCTTAAGACCCAGATACATATGTGACTGTTACGCAACCACAAACTCATAGCAATTACCTTCCTACTGTGAACTTAGATGCATTTACAGTACATGGCACTGATCATGTTGACAAAGTGTAAAATGTAGCATGGGCCCCACTAAATGTTGACCTACATATTTCTAAGTTTTAAATGATAAATCATTGATTGGATGATATGTAGTAGTTACATGATGCTGTCTATTGAAGGGTGAAACATTGCAGGCCACACTGAATGTTGCACTACAAGTCTTATATGTCATTGCAGGTCAGTTTTCCTTGTGATGCTACTGTTTCTTTGCACTTCTCAAGCTTTCATTATACAATCATACTTTCATAGGTGACATGATA
>NC_049981.1:33585804-33622012 GCF_000003815.2 Branchiostoma floridae
ATACATATACAGAGTAGCCTACTAGGTGGTAGCTGATAAAACTATACATTTTATTTGCAGTGTATACTAGTATTCTTCAGAAAATGTAACTAAACTTTATCTAATAAATTTTGCTGTATTTTATCAAAAGCATGTCCTTCTGATTCATAGTTGTGAATAAATGTGGACGTGGGTAATTTAGGATGTCATACAACATGGTTTGTGAACTTCCAGGTAAATGTTACAGATGGGTAAATGCCAATAAGTATGAGATATAACGCGAGTGGTAAATCCCGGTAAATGCAGGTATATATACCCACGGTAAAGGCCGGTAAATGATATTTAACGTGAGTGGTAAATCCCGGTAAATGCATCTATATACCCACGGTAAAGGCGGGTAAATGGCAGTAACTGTGACTTATACCGCGAATGGTAAATCTAGGTAAACACGCCTTTACATGAACCGGGTAAATGTGGTAAATTTAGGCAACCATTACTGGACTTACCATGTAGGGTAAATGCCGGGTAAATCTGCACATTTACCGACGGGTAAATGGCCGGTAAATTACCGGTAAATGTAACCTTTACCAGGCTTTACATCACATTTACCGTTACGGTAAATTCGACTTTTCATGCAGTGAGACAGGCTGACAGACGCAGGTCGGTGTTTAGCACTGGGCCGGGTAAAGCACGGAGAATGGTGACCAGGCTACCCGCCGACCAGCGGAGAATGGTGACCAGGCTACCCGCGGAGAATGGTGACCAGGCTACCAGTCGACCAGCGGAGAATGGTGACCAGGCCATCCGCCGACCAGCGGAGAATGGTGACCAGGCTACCAGCCGACCAGCGGAGAATGGTGACCCGGCTACCCACCGA
Organism: Branchiostoma floridae; assembly: GCF_000003815.2. NCBI lineage: Eukaryota > Metazoa > Chordata > Leptocardii > Amphioxiformes > Branchiostomatidae > Branchiostoma > Branchiostoma floridae. Next base: position 33,586,661 of record NC_049981.1, read on the forward strand.
CCAGCGGAGAATGGTAATAACAATCAACGCAGATCATGTCATTCGGGAATATGTCGCAAGAGGACGCAATACACTTGCGATGACAATGAAGGTTCATAAAGGTCGTTGTTTGCTCATCTCCAAGCAGATCCTACGGTGTCATAAGATAGTATCAAACCTGGCCAAGGAGTTAAGCCGGCCAAAGGGAGTCAAACGGACAAAGACTGCCAGTCAGTGTCATACACACTCCTGGGCCGGCACCCCTCCTCTGTCAGCTTTGATACTATCTGTATCTGTATCTATATAGCCGGTATAACCGCCCTTCGGCGTAACACACCAGCTTTGCAGGCACGCGGTGCAGCAGCAGCTGGTTATATTACACTGAACGATCCGTCACACCTAACTTTTGCACATCTATCTGTGAGCGTTCTTTAAAACTATCCAGAGAAGATGCCCCTACTGTGCTTGGTGATAACAAGTTCCACTCTACGATAGTTCTGGGAAAATAAGAATTTTTAAACACATCAATCCTAGGTTGGTAACTCTTGTGTTTGAAGTCATGGCTGTTTCTTGTTCGTTTTTGAGCTGGTATTAGATACTTATCAGTCGGTACGTCCACCAGTCTATTGGTCATTTTGTACATCATGCAAAGTCTGGACCTTTTCCTTCTGTCTTCAAGTGATGTCCACTGCAGATCTGTTTTCATTTTGGTAACACTAGCTTCCCTGTTGTAGTTGTTTGTACAGAATCTGGCAGCTTGGTTCTGTACCCTTTCAAGTTTATCTTTGTCTTTCTTTGTATACGGATCCCATACTGTCATACATACAATCAAGGTTAGGTCTTACCAGTGACGTGTATGCAAGTGATTTTACCCTGGCTGGGCATGCCCACAAGTTGCGTTTGATCACTCCCAGTGTCTGTTTAGCCTTGGTTGTTATTTTGTTAACATGGACACCCCACTTCAGCCCAGTTGTTAACGTAACACCTAGGTATGGGTGGCTTTTCGTGGTTGCTAATGTCTGACCACAAAACTATGTTATGCTACTGTAGGAAATTAGTTGTTTGCTACTCAAGTCGCATTCATGTCCTACAGACTCTTCTTCAGCATTCCATTCTTCAACTCCTTAACCTCTAAAGCATAATGCAACGTTCCGCCTCACAAAGATGCATTTGGACACCCACATTTCCGCCACCCCACCCCCGAATCCTGTATGACCTTTCGTTTAATAGTGGAGTTAGCATAAGTCATTTTTTTTTTCTTTACGAGCAATATATAGATAACGTTAATTCATACAACCGTTTTTCTGGTGGTTTCTGTTGAATAATGAAACCGCATATGCATTGTTTTGCCCGCGGAGATATGAAACCCGAACGGTTTCACTCAATCCCCGGACCAGACGCCATGTTTTGTGTAGTACTGGTTTTAGCATAGCAGAGCAGAACAGGTAAGGTAAGGCATTATTATCAAAGACTTAGTAAAAAGGCTTCGCCGAGTACTGTGAACGCATCTAAAGTTTGCGGGCGTTTAATTTCGCGTTAGCACGAAAGTGGGGTGGTTTTAAGTTCGCGGTAGTGCCATACTCTGTAGTCACATACTGTAATGTTCGCGGGTGGTTTTATGTTCGCGGTAAGACTGCCTCGCGAAAACTGCGACTATAAAACCACCGCGAACATTTCTGCATTTACAGTATCATGTGTTGGTCTGCATAACCTCTGACCCTCCGTCCTGTCGTCACAGAATACCGGTACGTGTTATTCAGAAATATGTCGCAAGAGGTCGCACAAGTTGATTACGCCTCTCTCATGCAGTCAAACCTGTATAAGCGGCCATCTCTGCATAGCGACCACCTGGCCATTGCGGTCACTTTTTATCTGTCCTTGGATTTTTTCCATTGTCCTAAGCATTAACAGCACTCGACCTCCGACGTCTGTCACAACGCAGACTGACCTTGTGCCAGCACTTTGCCCTTGCAGTTACCAAAGCTGGAAGACACGCCCCCTGGCTACCCCCAGCTCGAAACCCGTCTCACCACATGCAACTCAGGCATACTCAATACAAACTGCCAACTGGGACAAAGCGGAATCTATGTAGCCCAGTCCCAGCAATTCTAAACCTACTAAACGCTCTGTTTATAGTAGTTTATGACCGCACTGCTCTCCACGACTAGTTTCATTCTAAAATTTATGCCAGAGTTATTTACTACAAGGAGGTTAAATCTTTAACCTCCTTGTTTACTACGATCCCACAGTGCAAACAATTGTTGTAGCACAACAAGTAGCGTGTTCTAATTTGTCTTCAACAATTTGTTTTACTGTTTGTGTGTTTTGCTGTCCTCTCAGTCACACTTTTACATTTTGTATGATATAACCAGTATGAAATTAAAGGTTACATATTTCCTGTTTAGGTCGCACTGAGAGCGCAGCGCGATCGCCGTCTAGTGGAAAGGGGTCCTTATCATCAGGCCCCATTCCACTAGGACGGCGGTCTCAGCGCGCCCTCGCTGCGCTCTCAACTGTAGCTCATACAATCTTATTCTTGAAGAAGTATATTTTGATGAATTGTGTTGTCAAATCATACTTTTGTGTCATGAATCGCTTCCTAGTAAAAATAATGGGTAATACAAACAACTACACATATAATGTTTTATTCAGCGTTCGAATCACTGGAATTCTTCAGATTAGATATAACACAAGTTGACGAGGAAGAACCCGGAGAAATGTTCAAAACGTACTTATAATTTTCAATGAAACAAACTGAGATGGAATAATCAAGAACACACAAGTTTATTATTTCTTAACTTATATTTGAATATTGACCGTGGTTTGACCAGGGCAACTTAATAGAAGTTAGGCTTTTTGTACAACAATCTTTAATTTTGCAGTCTATTTCAGATCAATTTTTATTCCCATCAATGGCATAATCTTTGAATTTCACTTGGACCTAAGTCCATTCTAAATTCTCCTCACCCATGCAGCCAGGAGATTTTGAATCTGATCTCTAACATTAACCACTTTCTGACTTGTATTCTATCTTACACGGCTACTGACTGCCTTACTCTGCGCCCGCTCCAGTAGAACTTCCAGTTTTACTACTTTCCTTCGTCCGTCTCAGTGTAGCTTTTACTGGTAAAAATTGTCCCAAGCCCGGTACAACAACCCTGCGGTTTAACTTACTTCGGCCGTCTGTGTAAGAACTCGGGGACGCCAGGCCGCGGTGGGTAGTGTTCAGCATAAGTGCTCGTAGCCTGGTCACCATTCTCCGCTGCTCGGCTTTGGGGTGCTTTACCCGGCCCAGTGCTAAGCACCGACCTGCTTCTGTCAGCCTGTCTGATTAGCTGCCCCAGAGATTTCACCGCTAGAGGCCCGTAGCCGGCCTTGTGAGTTTAAATACGCCGCCAGATCTAACCAAATCCCGTAAAAACTCCCCCGACCCCCAACGGGTCGGCTAGCCCTACAGCGCGGTAGAGCATAACGACGAGTGCCCCATTGTATTTTTACCAGTATCGGGGAACAGGAACAGGCTTCACCCGTCATTGTCAGTCAGTCTACTGTACACTGGGACACTATTAGCTATCTCTCTCTCGGGCTGTATCGACATAACCACCGCCTGCATACGTGCATACACCCGAGATTTTGTGAAGGCTTGCCCGGAAACTGAGCTCAACTGTTGACAGGTACGTGTACATTTTGTTGACAGGGCAATATTTATATTTGCAAACTGTGTGTAGAATAATCTTGCTTTTGCAGACTTCAGCAGTACATGAATATACAATGCGTTCTATCATCCAACCAACCTGTTCATTGCGCGTCAACAGCTTCTCAGATTAGTAATTACGTTTTATTGCAAATTTTGGACACCGATCTTGAAGTTTATTTCATAATCAAATTGTCATCCCCATTATCTTTGAGGTAAAACTTTGGCATTGAAGTCCACTTGAAGATAGGTCAAAAACAAAATCTCCTGACCCCTGATATCTGACCTTAACTGACCTTAACCTTTTCTTAAATCCATTTTACCTTCACAGTAGACACAAATATCACAGTTTCGAGAATTTGTGAACTACAGTCAAACCTGTCTATAGCGGCCACTCAAGGGACCGGACAAATTTGGCCACTATAGACAGGTGGCCTCTGTATAGAGGTGGCAACTTGTAGATAAAATACCCAAGGGACCGACAAAAAGTGGCCACTATGGACAGGTGGCCCCTCTGTAGAGGTGGCCCCTAATACAGGTTTGACTGTAGTAACTTTCCGACTGTAGTTACCTTTGCCAAGAAGGTTATATTTTGGGTAGCGTTTGTATGTGTGTGTGTGTGTGTGTGTGTGTCTGTGTGTCTGTGTCTGTGTGTCTGTGTGTATAGAACACCGGTGTGACAGCGATCTCGCCCCCCCGTGATCTCGCCCCCCCCGGGGGCGAAATCACTAGCGATCTCGCCCCCCCGGGGCGAAATCACTAGCGATCTCGCCCTCCCCGGCTAGTGATCTCGCCCCCTACCTGGCCCCCCTTTAGCGATTTCGCCCCCCCCCCCCCAAAAAAAACGGTTTACATGACATTTTAGAAGTTGATTGGTATAAATCACAAAATGCAGTTTCAGAATGATATAAGTACACGAGTTTGATACATAACTCCATTCATAGTATCAATATTAACGTAATTACATGGTAATAAGATAGTTGAACTTGTTTCAGACAAGGAGGGTTGGGTCCCTTGTATTCCCATTATTGCATATACCTGAGTCTTGACATAAGATGTATTTCATTGTATTCACCTGTCCTCAAGCGACCTATATATCTCCAATATGAAGTCTCTACCATGAAGTGACCACAAAAGACATATGTAATGTCTTTATTAATTATGCAAATATTAGGTGTTAATTAGAATAACGCACGTTTTGGTATATGCACCTGGCCAAGGGATATCTTCACCTCCAACATGACTGTTTTTTCTAGTATTTAGGAACTGATGCATTTACCCGTGTTTCTTAAGACTGGTACTTTACCAGTGTTTGTGTAGCATTTAGCAACAGCTATATCAACTTGCGCGTAGATAGTGTTTATAATGAGAAACTATTATTCACGTGTGTTTTTGTTAGTGCTTGGGAAATGTTTCCAGCACAAGAAAGAAAACACTGTGACAAATTGAAAACATATAGCTGACGTATTCCGTACCATAGACGGTGTTGATTTATACGTTCGCAGTAGCACTGCTTTTATGCCACCTCAGCTGCAAAAATTGTCTTTTTCATTTCAATGTCATGTTTGCACCGAGCAATATAGTATCGACTTTCGAGGTATGACATCTTACGGTACGGTAATAAGGTGCCATATAGGTACCAGGTAACACACCATATACGTTACTCCCCAGGTGCAGTATAGTACCAGGTAGCGCACCTGTAATATGTAGTAACCAGCTGCTCTTGGGGGGGGGGGGCGAAAACGCTAAAGGGGGGCGAAAACGCTAGTGATCGCTGTCACACCGGCATAACTGGAGAACGCCTGGATGGATTGTATTGATATTTGGTAATGTAAGTAGATCTTTATAACACCCAGAAACGATTAGATTTTTGAGCGGAAATTCCGGGTTTGATATCTCAAGTTCTGGACATGTCGTGGTCATGATTTTTTAGTAGTAGATAGCTCGTGGGACCGAGAGTAAGTGGTACAGGTTTGGGCACCCTAGCGGCTTCTTTTGGAACTGCAGGGCAGGTTTAGTGTCAGACTTTGAAAGGGAGTAACTCAAGAAGAGGTTGACGGATTGTCATGATTTTTGGTGTGTTTTCATAGTATCCTTTGCATCACATTTATAGCCCATTCTGGGGTATCTGTATTTTGAACTTAGTATTTCTGAGAAATAGAAATAAATTGAGACAGCAAAAGTCGTACGATGTCTAATGCTTAACCATGCAGAGTTCCTTTTCTAGCACTCCATAAAGTAGGGGTGTTACGTAAATGTCTATCTGAAGCGCTGTTATCTTGGGTCCTGGACAGTAAATATCCAGTACTTTAAGTATGTTTTTTTGTTCAATCTTAGTTTGAGGTCTTTGCATGATTTTTCTCACGAACACAGACTGTCAGCTGTCTGAGTTAGAGTTAGGATAATCTTTATCAAATCTTCTGCCTTTTATCTAGCTTTTGTTTCCTGACGTACATAGAATTTGTCTAAATCCCAGCTTTTGTAGGATAAGATATACGTATTGTCGAACTGTCACGGTAAAGCCCAGTAAAGCTATCTGCCATTTTGCGCGGTAATAAGCATTATTATGAGATCAACACATTTAATATACCCTTTATGCTCACGTCAAAATTGTTACCTACCAGATCTGGTTCAGATCAAGGATGGCATAGCACAAACTCCCTATAGAACCTATGGCGCCAAGTGTTACCAAGGTTTTTTTCCCGATTAGCTCCTCTGGTGTGTTATCTGTCTATTTGGCAATTCTCCAATATTTTGTCAGGACATGTAGAGCCTGATAGCACCAATTCTCCAAGGGGAGGTTATAATCGGGAGGGTGGGGGGCAATCCACAACAACTAAAGCCTGATGCTGAATGCACATTTTTACAGACGCTAGTCACCGGTTATATCAATAACTTTCCCTCAAAGCACGTAAAGCTGTTTTCAGTATAAAATCTGTCTAACGCTAATTGTAACCCTTTGTCTGTCTCAGAGAAAATGACAACGTCGTCTGCATAAAGTAGACAAAGATACAAGTAAGTTGTGTAGGGCGGGTGGGAAACAATCTGGGGTGCCTAATTCCTTAACTAAGATGTTGATAGATAAATTAAAACGTTTGGGGCTGAGATTGCAACCCTACTTTACACCGCTATCAGTTATGAAAGGTGGAGTGAGACCTGATTATGTTTTTCCTGCAAGTCTGGGGTTTCGAGTACATTGATTTAATCAGGCAGTAAAATTTTCACCAATTCCTGAGTCAAGTAATTTATATATTAGTCCTTCGCGCCACACTGAATTAAATGCCTTCTTAAAATCAATAAATCGGGCATAAGGTTTTCTGTTACTATTGATATATTTTGATATTAGTGAATCGATTACAAAGAAACTGTCCGTTGACGAGAGAACATGTAAATATTGTTCAGAGAAAGCAGTGGAAGATGAACTACATTTCACTTGTCAATGTTCACATTACAGTTCCGAAAGAAACAAACTTTTCCTTAAAATCTGCAAAACTTTCCCAAGCTTTCATCACCTTACCGACCAACAAAAATCAATCTTCTTGCTTATTACGACCTGTCAACTTGAGTGATGAGCAGATTTACTAAAACATGGCTTAAAGGGTAAAACTTGATGGTCCAAACTTCAAACCCTTTTAGAAAACTATAGCAATGACTTAAAAGATTGAAAATAGAATTAAATTATTGGAAATGTTCTGTTCTACACTCAGGGGTAGTTAAATATATTGTACATGGCCTCTGTTTTGAGTTATAAGGTGATTACAAAAAAAGGAACCTAAAATCATACGCCTAAAGGTGAAAAATCAATATTTTTGGCATGGGGCAGGATTTTTCAACACTTGTTTTATGTTGGTGTCAGCAAACGATTATTCAGTTTCAATGAAACGTATCATTGCAGAGCATAAAAATGCATACATATTACCGGGGTCTAGTCAGCGTCCGTATTCCCGACAATTGACGGAAATTTGCTGCGCGTGAAAGAAAAATTTTAAAACCAATCCGTCAACCTTGACGGAAAAAAACACCTTGGTGGAAGCTACTAGGCTTGGGGACGCCATCCACAGTCGGAAAACCACACACTGCTTGTTTTGCTTTGTTATGATTGTTGACGAAGTGTATCGGCGCCCTTTCGCATACGATAATCAAATTAAAAACCCGTTTTTCAAGGTCTCAGTTCAGTCTTTCTCAACTCTGAACTCCTTTCAGTCTTTCTGAACTTCTGGAATAGTGCATTCTACGAACTTTGATAGGAATCTTGACGTCAAAACCTAACTTGTAACTTGTAATACTGTCGTAGTTAGTTTTTTCTTACGATCTAGGAAATATGTCCCTGCCGACAGTATTGTACGTAATGGTTCGGTTCAAGTCCGGTTTAAACAGTTTGTTACCGCCATGTTTCGAGTGTTGTTTACGATCTCAATTTGTGCCGTTTTTTGAGATTTTGTGGCCTCAAAACACACATCACAAGGAAAGGAAAGTAATACTTGTTATTTTAGATCCAACATTTCTTCTATGAACGAATGTATTCTTCGGCCGCGCTGCCGATAGCACTGGTCGGCACGCGGGGATTGCCGTGTACTGTGACGGCAGACATGTTTCTGATCAGCGTCTTGGCTTCATACGATGTTTAGAGACTTAAAAAGGTGTTCATATAAAAATGGTATTAAAAAACGTCAGCATTGAAGTCCACTTGAAGATAGGTCAAAAAGAAAATCTCCTGACCACTGATATCTGACCTTAACTGACCTTTTCTTATACATCCATCTTACCTTCACAGTAGACACAAATATCACAGTTTCGAGAATTTGTTAACTAGTAACTTTCCAAGAAAGTTATATTTTGGGTAGCGTTTGTATGTGTGTGTGTGTGTGTGTGTGTGTGTGTGTGTGTATGTGTGTGTGTGTGTATGTGTGTGTGTGTGTGTGTGTGTGTATGTGTGTTTGTGTGTGTGTGTGTATGTATGTGTGTGTGTGTGTGTGTATGTGTGTGTGTGTGTGTGTATGTGTGTGTGTGTGTGTGTGTGTGTGTGTGTGTGTGTGTGTGTGTGTGTGTGTGTGCGTATAGAACACCGGCATAACAGGAGAACGCCTGGATGGTCCTGGATGGATTGTATTGATACGTATTTGGTATGTGAGTAGATCCCAGAAACGATTAGACTTTGGGACCCCCTACAGGCTAGTTACGGTACTGCAGCGGAAATTCCGGGTTTGATATCTCGAGTTCTAAACATGCCGTGGTGGGACCGAGAGTAAGTGGTACAGGTTTGGGCACCCTAGCGGCTTGTTTTGGAACTGCTGGGCAGGTTCAGTGTCAGACTTTGAAAGGGAGTAACTCAAGAAGGGGTTGATGGATTGTCATGATTTTTGGTGTTTTCATAGTGTCCTTTGCATCACATTTATAGCCCATTCTGGGATATCTGTATTTTGAACGTAGTATTTCTGAGCTTAGAAATAAGTTAAGACAGCGAAAGTTGTACGATGTCTACTGCTTAACCATGCAGAGTTCCTTTTTTACCACTCCACAAAGTAGGGGTGTTCCTTGAAATGTCTATCATCCTTTCCCATCTGAAGCGCTGCCATAAACCTGGGTCTTGGACAGTAAATATCCAGTACTTTAAGTGTGTTTTTTTGTTCAATCTTAGTCCGAGGTCTTTATATGATTTTTCTCACGAACACAGACTGTCAGCTGTCTGAGTTAGAGTTAGGATAATCTTTATCAAATCTTCTGCCTTTTATCTAGCTTTTGTTTCCTGACGTACATAGAATTTGTCTAAATCCCAGCTTTTGAGGATAAGATACACGTATTGTCGAACTGTCACGGTAAAGCCCAGTAAAGCTATCTGCCATTTTGCGCGGTAATAAGCATTATTATGAGATCAACACTGGTATTAATATACCCTTTATGCTCACGTCAAAATTGTTACCTACCAGATCTGGTTCAGATCAAGGATGGCATAGCACAAACTCCCTATAGAACCTATGGCGCCAAGTGTTACCAAGGTTTTTTGCCGTCTGCGTCACCTCTGCCAGCTGCCTGAGTTAGGATAATCTTTATCAAATCTTCTGCCTTCTATCTCGCTTTTGTATCCTGACGTACATAGAATTTGTCTAAATCCCAACTTTTGTAGGATAAGATCTGCGCATTACAGATAACTACTATATATATCTGAGTAAAGCCATAGAGGCAGTTAGCGCGGTAAGATGCATTATTATGAGATCAACACTGGCATTATATCCTTTATGCTCGCGTCAAAGTAATCACCTGCCAGATCTGGTTTGAATCAAGGATATGCACAGTAATTGTCCCCTTTAATGACGTGGTGCTATCCTAAGTCATTACGTGATTATATCCCTGCGTATCTGATAATGTCACTGCGTATCATTGTTAATTGTGATAGGCATTGATATTTTTGTTGACCATATGCATGGACCGAGTCACCATAAACACAAAGTGGCAATTCTCCTCCGCTTTGCGTAGCTGTATCTTCTTCTGTTTAACCATGATTGCCAAACAGAGCACAGGAACTAATGCTAGAACTTTAGACTACACAGCTCTCGAAGCACCACTAAGACTACTGATGAATACAATTTATACCTGACCAAAACTGCAACAGATTAAGGAAACTTGATATAAGTCGGTGAATTTACCAACATTGCGCATGGCAATATCAATCATTTTCGATAGATTTGACTTTGGCAGGGCCGGTTGAGTTCTGAGACGATCGAGACAATGCTATTTGGCGAGAAAGATTAGTGAGTACTCATGTGTAACTTTTTACTCGTAGTCAATTGATCAACATTGTGTAATATAGAGACCGCCTGTCTAGAGTGCCCACGTTTCTCCAGTGCTTTGAGTGGTCGCTATAGGCAGGGTTGACTGTTCTTGGTGAGAAAGATCAGTGGGTACTAGAATCATGTGTAGCTTATTACTCGTGGTCAATTGATCAACATTTTCTCCATAGTGGCCACCTGTCTTGGTGACCACATTTTCAAGTCCCTTGAGTGGCCGCTATTGGCAGGCTTGACTGTAAGTGGAAATTACGTAGTATACAATTTCACTCAAGAAGTATTAATGAATACAAGTTCATTATCAAATCATCCTAATTTTGTCAACAATTCTACTACAGATCAGATCTATAAATAAGCAGCTTGTAGCATTTTCTAACTTACATGTGACATGGGGCAGGGTTATAGATAAGAAAACTTTGTATGTTTTCATGTATGACCTAAACCCACGTTAGAAAGCATGTCCCCACGCAGAATGGAAAGGAAAATGCGCTTCAGTCTTTGCTTCTTTGTACAAATCTGTTATTCGGAAGAGTCTGGTTGTATCTTCTCACTTCAATTTGTATGGGATGATGGGATGTATTCTTAATCTAGCCATGGCTCGGCGATGGTTGAAATTCTGAATATTAAGGCTTGGTTCTCTTTCGTGGGTATGTTTGATTTTTCTATACGTTCTTAGTTTGTTTCCTTGATTTTCTCTTCTACCACTGGAGTTCAGTCCTGAGTAGAAGGTTTGAAGGAAAATGACCTTCAGTCTTTGCTTCACTTCCGATGGAACTGAGGATATATTACGATAGCGGTTTAAAAATAGGTATTTTTAAAAATTTCATTTCAATAAACTTTACAAAGTCATACAAAATACATGTACCCCAACGTGTATGGATACAGACAGAGAAGGACCTTTCATCTTACATGTTGTATGTTCGGGATTTTAGTTGTAAAAGGAAGTGTCGGATACTGGATTTAACGTCTTGAGTCAAACAAATGTAAAGGGTATATTTTACTACCATTATAAAAAAGCAAAGTATGCTGGTTCTATTACACAATATATTATCGTATTCTCACTTAAACGGATATCTTGCTTTGTCACGCTTTTCCACCACTATACAAATTGTTGCCAGAATTCTATAGTATATCTACAATGAATAAACAAATGTTTTATAATATGCTTTTCATCGCAATTGTTACATCTGTTTTTCTCCACAAGTCTTACCTTACTTAACCAACTGTAAGTCGGCACAAAATGGTGTACAATCTTATATTGAATGTATTGGAGTTTAGTTTCTTTGGTAGTTGTAAATATAACATAACATAAGCTTTTTTAACATTGTCTTCACCGATGTCATTAACAATATTAATCTCCCTACTTGGGGGTTGTCATTAACAATATAAATCTCTCTACTTGGGGGTAGGAATGTCTTTTTTACGAAAATATTTATATATATATATATATATATATATTTGTTTCCACGTTCCTGTATGAGGATGTATGAATTCTGTATAAGGATGTATGAATTCTGTATACAAGATAATTTTGATACGAGTCCATATCCGAACCATACAGATTATGTAAATCTTCAGTAGTGATAAATGCTCCATTCTCATACAGCAAGTCATTCAGATAAATAATGCCAGCATCGATCCAGAGTTTGTAACATAATGCAACATCCTCTACTATAATAAGTCTATTATTCCATAGTACCTGTGAACACATTTGTGTGTCTCTGGTTCACAACTAGTTACTTCCTCCCATGCAGTTAGCACATGTTTGTAAAACATTGACAGGTGAGAAGAACGGGTGATTACTTTGTATAATAATTAAGCTGAAATATGAGAAAAACTCCCTTTTTTCAAACAAGTGTTCTTTTTCCTTACGACTATCTGTTACAATTCTTTTTACCCACATCGACTTTAAAGCTTTATTCATTAAAGTAAAATCCAACCTGGCAAATCAAAGTTTTCATTTTAATTTTTAGTGGTTTCTCTTGGCATATGTATCTGCAAATATAGTCATTTACCTGTTTTAGAAAGTGGAGAGGAGCGTGCAAGATTGAACATATATATTTAACTTTAAAATACCAATAGTCTTTACAATCAAAATCCGTCCTAGTAAAGTTAGGTTTCTCTGTCTCCATATATTGCAGGACTTCACCATTTTCATGTAGTTGTTTTTGAAGTCTTCCCTATAACACTTATCTCGGTCGGATCCGAAGTGAGCACCGAAAGCTTTAATGGGGTATTTCAATACTACTGTTTGTATCAGCCCTGACTGTTGCAGCTAGCATTTCTATACCAATGATAAATAAGGTAGGGGACAAAGGGTCTCCCTGTCTTACCCCCTCTGCACTGTGAACCATGTTGAAATATAGCCATTATTTATAACACAACTTTGTATTTCATTGTATAGTAACATAATCCATCTAATAAAGCCGTCTCCAATATTTACTGTCTTAAGTGCTTTAATAATGAAGACTGTTTCAGTACTTTCAAATGATTTTTTTAAAGTCTAGGAACATTAACAATCCTGGTTTATTGTTTTCTTCACACTCTTCTATACTGTTCCAAATACGTCTTATATTTCCCCCGTATATACCGACCTTTGATGAAGCCTGTTTGATCTTCGTGTATAATATGAGGAAGTAATGGTTCTAACCGCATTGTCAGTGCCTTACTGAGAATTTTGTAATCCACATTGAGTAGGCTTATAGGGCGCCAGCCATCTAGCGTGGTCCCATCTAAAGGAAGTAATCTTATTATTCCCCTTCTTAAAGAAGCAGGTAAAAGATTTGTTTTGTATGTGTGGTCAATGGCGTCTCCAGAGTATTTCTGTAACATATCCCAAACGTTTACATAAAACTCCACTGTAATGCCGTCACAACCGGGAGCTTTATTTTTATTTTTAGCTTATTGTAGGGCTTTTTTTAGTTCAGTTTCTTTGATCTCTCCCTCACATGTATCTTTTTCATTGTCACCTAGCCTCTTTATCTCTGGGGTTTGAAAGAAGTTAAATTCATTTTTATGAGGGTTACAATTGCTTGAAGCTTTTTGTAATAACTAGCTTCTTCCATTAAAATCCTATTGGGGTCAGCAGGTAATGAAGAAATTACCTTCTCCTGGTATCTTCTTTTTTCTAATCTAAAAAAAATACTTTGTGCTCTTTTCTCCATACTCATACCAGTTACTTCTACTTCTAATTAAAGTAGCGCTCTTAGAACCTTCTTTCGAGGAACCCTCTTTGCTGAAAATACTATAAAAGTACGAGGATACCACTTCTTTGTCTTTGTCAAATAAACAGAATTTTACTTTTTTCAAAACAATCGTCCCTTTCTATTAAAACAATAATTTTTGTTTTCTTTAGGTTTACTGTTAGTTTCCACTTGTTGCAGTAAAAGCCGAGAACATTGATTGCGTTCTGTAGGCCACGTTGACTTGTTGAAAAGGGCAAACGTCATCATCATAGAATAAGCTTGTTACTTTGGATGAATGAAGAAGAGGGGTATTCAGGTCTCTTGTGTTGAGATATTTAACTAAATCTCTAATTTACCAATTAGATAACGAGGGGCTTAAAACACATCCCTTTCTCACGCCATTTTCTACAGGGAATATATCAACAATTTTGGTAAATTTGGCTTTGGCAGGGTTAGTTAATCATTTAGGCTAATCTGTCTGGCGCAGTGAGATTAATTATGAGATAAACTGGCATTAATATATCCTTTATGCACACGTCAAACTAAGCACTTACCACATCTGGCTTGGATTAAGGCCGCTAAAGTTATTGTCCCCTTTTGTAACCGAAACTGATGTTATCTGAGTCATTACGTAATTATATCCTTGCGTATCTGATTATGTCACTGGCGTTTCATTATGGGAAAATCCGGCTTTTCATGTATAATTATGGAGTCATTTTGAAGATTATTTGGTTTGGTCTGAAATTGTTTTCTAGTGGCCCAGACGCACGAAAGGTATTATGATATAATTTTCTGCCTTCTATCACGCTTTTATTTCCTGACGTACAGAGATTTTTCTAAATCCCAGCTCATTAACTTGTCAATCTAAGTCCGGTAAAAGCTCTCTGCCATTTGGTGCATTAAGCAGCATAATTATGACATTTCATTATTGGAAAATCCCACTTTTCATGTATAATTATGGAGTCATTTTTGTAGATTATGGGATTGATCTGAAATTATTTTTTAGAGGCGTCAAACGCAAGAAACGCCGTTGTTGCATCATGCTAGTCAGTAGTCGTCCACACCGGCCATAATCCGCGTATAGTCTCGCAGTCCCGCTTTTCATGCTGACCTAAAATACAATTTTGTTACTTTTCAACAGAGCACGTTGTCTTTCCTGGTTGCTGCTGTGTTCTAGTGGGCCTGGTTTACTTTAAGAGAGGTGACCGTTATAGGAAACACGACCTATCTGTCTCTAATCAGCTGACAATATCTGAATTGCCCACCACGAAGCCTTCTTTGGAGGCTACGGTAATTATAGTAATTATCTTTTTGCACACGGCACTTTTTGCACACGATATGATTTGCATAGTGTGCCTTTATAGCCACCCGTGTCTTCACGTTTCTCAGTTCATCCCCAAGACATTCAAGAGACAACAACCGAGAAAGCTAACCTTCTCCAAGAATAGACTCTTCAGCTGCAGACGTCTATCAAGGTGAGCGAATTACATTTTTACTTTCTTTAGCTTTTTCTACCGTCAGTATCGCAGCGTTGAACTGTTGCGGCCCTGTTAAACCAACACAAACCGTTCCTTTTGATTTTTGAATCGACTGTTCAAAGCTTTAATCTGTCACAGAGTGTGACATTCGGAACTTTAAGATGCCGAATCAGAACTTTTATGTCCTTTTCCAGTAGTCAGACAAAAAGCGATAGGGACTTTTGCTAAGGTTGGTCGTGAAACCGGAAACCAAATGTTTCTTTTTCTATGCCTTAGAATATATCTTGTCGGTTACCATCCGTTAAATAAAACTGGCTAATATGCAGTACTTAGTTTGGATTAAGTCTGTTCCTTCCCGACAACAAGTCTGTGCGCTGCCCCAGGATGGCACGGCCCCACGTCCCGCCATCTCTGGAGGGAGACTCCAGCCGCACACACGGCCCAGTCCAGGCCCTCACCGCATCGAGTTCCGGCATCCCCAGAGACTCCAGCCGCACACACAGCCCAGTCCGAGCCGGACCGCATCGAGTTCCGCCATCCCCGGAGACTCCAGCCGCACACACAGCCCAGTCCGGGCCGGACCGCACCGCATCGAGTTCCGCCATCCCCGTAGACTCCAGCCGCACACACAGCCCAGTCCGGACCGCACCGCATCGAGTTCCGCCATCCCCGTAGACTAAAGCCGCACACACAGCCCAGTCCGAGCCGGACCGCATCGAGTTCCGCCATCCCCGGAGACTCCAGCCGCACACACAGCCCAGTCCGGGCCGGACCGCACCGCATCGAGTTCCGCCATCCCCGTAGACTCCAGCCGCACACACAGCCCAGTCCGAGCCGGACCGCACCGCATCGAGTTCCGCCATCCCCGTAGACTCCAGCCGCACACACAGCCCAGTCCGAGCCGGACCGCATCGCATCGAGTTCCGCCATCCCCGGAGACTCCAGCCGCACACACAGCCCAGCCCAGTCCGGACCGCACCGCATCGAGTTCCGCCATCCCCGTAGACTCCAGCCGCACACACAGCCCAGCCCAGTCCGGACCGCACCGCATCGAGTTCCGCCATTCCTGCAGGTCAGACTTCCGATCCGGCGGCTCGGCCGGGCTGTTCGCCGATAAATAGAAACATGCGCAAACTGTGGACATGACTAATTATTTTGATGTTTTGCTTGTTACATTCTCTTTTATAGCCCACATTTCACTTCCACGGTTCCCGGTTTGGAAATATGACGTAAGATTTACCGGAATTTTGCATCGTGCGTTCTATTTGGGTTTCTAAGACATTGACCTTTTTCTTATAAATGGATTTATGTTATGTGACTGTGAGTTTGCCTAGTTGTGCGAAAGATTGCGACACCACAGCACCACACTACATTTGTACGTACCATATTCTCCCGTTTAAGACGACGAGATTACACTCCAATGTCACGGTCAAAAGTTTTCTGTGCAGGTCGTTCTTAGAAAGTATTAAGCGGAGTTTACTAGAAATTCTTGTTTGTTTTTTAGTCTGTGACCAGACCCTCTGGTCGACAGACTTTTAGTTTTGTCACGTTTACGCGCGTTCGCAGCTGTATCTGTATGTTCCCGTTGTCTGAATTCTATGTGGTTTGGCAGGTCCTTTGTACTGAGGTTGACGATGATGCACGTGAACTTTTTTTTGCGGCAGGTGGTTTTATTATGGATTTTATAAAAATAACACCCCTACAATTTGTTTGTCTTGCGGTGTTTTGGTCCAGATCCTCTGTATGTGGGTCATGGTGTCATTGGAATTTGTCAAGCAGATGCGTGGTGTTACCTGATCGTCAAAGTTATTCGCGTTCGCATCGGTATCTGCATGTTCCCGTTGTCGCATACGTACGTTGTTTGGCAGGTCATCTGCACCGAGGTTGACGATGATGCACGTTGTTTTTTTTGTTGTTTTTGCGGCAGTTGGTTTTATTAGGGACGCAATAAAATAACACCCCTACAAAATGTTCATCTTTCGGTGTATTAGTCCAGATCCCCTGTATATGGGTCATGCTGTAATTGAGATATTGCAAGCAGATGCGTGATATTCTCTGGTCGTCAATGTAACGCGCGTTCGCATCTATATATGCATGTTCCCGTTGTCGCATACGTTTGTGGTTTGGCAGGTTCTCTACACATAGTTGGACGATGATGCAAGGTGTTTTATTTTTTCGGCAGCTGTTTTTATTATGTATGTAATAATTTCAGAAATCACCCCTGCAAATTGTACGTTTCACAGTGTATTGGCCCATGTCTGCATATGGTGCCCGTTGAGGTAATTGGGTATAGTTAAGCAGATGCGCGATATGTGCAAGAATTTTACGCGCGTTTGCTTTCTACCTCTTATTCAACAAGTTTATCCGTACTGCTTTATGTACCAGCATCATGGACCCCGGGATTCACCCATTAACACTGTATCATGCTACCTTATGGCTTCACACTAGTTAAAAACTTATCGCACAGTTCATCATCAACAGCTGTGTGTTATCGTATGTGGGACATGGGAACCGACATCTAATGTTCCACTAATGACCCTGTCAATCAAATACCTCCTGTCGCCGTTTGCAATGAAGCGTGTAAGAATTCTCGTCCCAAATGAAGTTTAGCCATATTATATTCCCGGACTTCGACTAAGAAACATCAAGGTCCTATTCCGTGCTTCATACTTATTACGTCCATAACAGAAACATGTTAATACTTGGTGCGTTTGTCAGTCTGCCTGTCGGTCTTGTAGGTGTGTCTGTGTGTGAATGTGCCTGTGTATTAGAGTAGACCATCCGGTAACTTATCGTCACCATATCTTTTTGACTTTGGCCACATGTTATCTCACAATCCATACCTGTTTAGTAAGATTCACATGACACAGAAATATTAGGCAACTTTAGATACAACGATATATCTAACACCATGAAAAGAATCATATAGGATATAAGCACAACGTCACACACCAAAGAAGACAAAACAACCAACATATACCAGACCGACGTCACAGACTATGTTACCTACGGTCACTTGTTTGTTTTTGCTTTTGTGTTTTTGAATCCAAAATTTGAAGTTTACTCATCGCTGCAAAGTTACATGAATCGAATTGTTGACAAACAGAAAGAATACTGGTCTGTTTCTATTCGGGGAAAGTTTTGGGGACCGAGAAAAAGTGGCCGTTTTGGCCAGTTGACCGGCTTGAAGAGGTGACTGCTTTGGCTGTACCTCAATCAATGATATTGTATTATTGAAAACATCCAGGCTGACACTATGCCCCCCTAACTGGGGATTTGTGTTTAGGAGGTGTGCGCTGACAGGATGGCGGGTCCGTGTCCACCAGGGTTCTGGAGATGGGCGGCCCTGATGCTGATAGTGACCACTGCTTCAGTGACTGGTCAAGGTAAACATCGTGTTTTAATTTCTTTTTGCAAATTTTAGGTAATTCAGTTGTAAAGCCTGAGTACAGGAGCCTGCAATGTACTTTTTTGTTAAAAAATTGCCAAAAAGTCACAAAATTAAGCATTCTATTGTATTGTATGCCAAAAGTGTTATCAACCATGTGTGTATATGTCCAGGGCATTCCTATTCCAAATTTAAGGTAATTCATTTGTGTAAGACCTGGGTACAGGAGCCGAAAATTGTACTTTTTTCTTCAAAAATTGCCAAAAAGTCCCAAAAAGTAAGTATTTTGTTGTATTGTCTGCCCAAAGTGCTTTCAACCCATGTGTGTATATGTCCAGGACATTCCTTTACCAAATTCTAGGTAATTCAGTTGTAAAACCTGGGTACAGGAGCCGAAAATGTACTTTTATTGTTCAAAAATAGCCATAAATTCACAAAATTTAGTATTTTGTTGCATTGTATGCCCAAAGTGCCATCAACCCATGTGTCTATATGTCCAGGGCATTCCTCTACCAAATTTTAGGTAATTCAGTTGTAAAACCTGGGTACAGGAGCCGAAAATGTACTTTTTGTACAGGAGCCGAAAATGGCCAAAAGTCACAAAATTAAGTATTTTGTTGTATTGTATGCCCAAAGTGTTATCAACACATGTGTGGATAAGTCCAGGGCATTCCTATACCAAATTTTAGGTAATGCAGTTGTAAAACCTGGGTACAGGAGCCGAAAATGTACTTTTTACTTCAAAAATGGCCAAAAAGTCACAAAATATTAAGTATAACAGCACAACAGCAGTGGATTGTTCATTCCTTGACAAAGACTGATGCTGCACAGTCGAAAATTTGGGTGAGTCCAATTTTGGTGTTGGAAATTACAGTTCAACTATTTCAAGAAATATTAAGTATTTTGTTGTATTGTATGCCAAAAGTGTTATCAACCCATGTGTGGATATGTCTAGAGTATTCCTATACCAACTTTTATGTAATTCAGTTGTAAAACCTGGGTACAGGAGCCGAAAATGTCCTTTTTTGTTCAAAAAGGCAAAAAGTCACAAAATTAAGTAGTTTGTTGTATTGTATGCCAAAAGTGTTATCAACCCATGTGTGGATATGTCTAGAGTATTCCTATACCAAATTTTAGGTAATTCAGTTGTAAAACCTGGGTACAGGAGCCGAAAATGTACTTTTTTGTTCAAAAATGGCCAAAGAGCCACAAAATTCAGTTTTGTTGTATTGTATGCCAAAAGTGTCATCAACCCATGTGTGGATATGTCCTGGGCATTGTTATTCCAAATTTTAGGTAATTCAGTAGTAAAACCTGGGTACAGGAGCAGAAAATGTACTTTTTTTGTTCAAAAATGGCCAAAGATCACAAAATTGAGTATCTTGTTGTATTGTATGCCAAAAGTGTTACCAAGCCATGTGTGCATATGTCCAGGACATTCCTATACCAATTTTTAGGTAATTCAGTTGTAAAACCTGGGTACAGGAGCTGTAATTGTACTTTTTTGGGTTAAAAAATGGCCCAAAAGTAAAAAATTAAGTATTTTGTTGTATTGTAAGCCAAAAGTGTTACCAAGCCATGTGTGCATATGTCCAGGACATTCCTATACCAAATTTTAGGTAATTCAGTTGTATTACCTGGGTACTGGAGCCAAAATGTAGTTTGTTTGTTTTTAAATAGCTAAAAAGTCACAAAATTAAGTATTTTGTTGTATTGCATGCCAAAAGTGTTCTCAACCTATGTGAACATATGTCCAGACTATTCCTATACCATATTTTAGGCAATTCAGTTGTAAAACCAGGGTACAGGAGCCGTAATTGTACTTTTTGTTTAAAATGGCCAAAAAGTCACAAAATGAACTATTTTGTTGTATTGTATGCCAAAAGTATTATTAACCCATGTATGGATATGTCCAGGGCATTGCTATTCCAAATTTTAGGTAATTCAGTTGTAAAACCTGCATGGGTACAGGAGCCGAAAATGTACCTTTTGTTCATAAATGACCAAAAAGTCACAAAATAAAGTATTTTGTTGTATTGTACACCAAAAGTGTTATCAACCCATGTGTGTATATGTCCAGGGCATTCCTATACCAAATGTTAGGTAATTCAGTTGTAATTCCTGGTTACAGGAGCCGAAAATGTACTTGTTTTGTTCAAAAATGGCCAAAGATCACAAAATTAAGTATCTTATTGCATTGTGTGCCAAAAGTGTTACCAAGCCATGTGTGCTTATGTCCAGGACATTCCTATACCAAATTTTAGGTAATTCAGTTTTAAAACCTGGGTACAGGAGCCGAAAATGTACTTTTTGTTCAAAAATGGCCAAAAAGTCACAAAATTGAGTATCTTGTTGTATTGTATGCCAAAAGTGTTACCAAGCCATGTGTGCTTATGTCTAGGGCATTCCTATACCAAATTTTAGGTAATTCAGTTGTAAAACCTGGGTACAGGAGCCAAAATGTAGATTGTTTGTTTTTGAATAGCCAAAAAGTCACAAAATGATTAATTTTGTTGTATTGTATGCCAAAGGTGTTATCAACCTATGTGTGGATATGTCCAGGGCATTCCTATACCAAATTTTAGGTAATTCAGTTGTAAAACCTGGCTACAGAAGCCGAAAATGTACTTTTTTTGTTCAAAAATGGCCAAAGATCACAAAATTAAGTATCTTGTTGTATTGTATGCCAAAAGTGTTACCAAGCCATGTGTGCTTATGTCCAGGACATTCCTATACCAAATTTTAGGTAATTCAGATGTAAAACCTGAGTACAGGAGCCGTAATTGTATTTTTTTTCAAAAATGGCCAAAAAGTAAAAAAAATTAAGTATTTTGTTGAATTATATGACAAAAGTGTTACCAAGCCATGTGTGCATATGTCTAGGGCATTCCTATACCAAATTTTAGGTAATTCAGTTGTAAAACCTGGGTACAGGAGCCAAATTGTAGATTGTTTGTTTTTAAATAGCCAACGAGTCACAAAATTAACTATTTT
This sequence comes from Branchiostoma floridae, assembly GCF_000003815.2. Classification (NCBI taxonomy): domain Eukaryota; kingdom Metazoa; phylum Chordata; class Leptocardii; order Amphioxiformes; family Branchiostomatidae; genus Branchiostoma; species Branchiostoma floridae. Next base: position 33,608,164 of record NC_049981.1, read on the forward strand.
GTTGTATTGTATGCCAAAAGTGTTCTCAACCTATTTGAACATATGTCCAGGACATTCCTATACCAAATTTTAGGTAATTCAGTTGTAAAACCTGGGTACAGGAGCCAAAATGTAGATTGTTTGTTTTTAAATAGCCAAAAAGTCGCAAAATGATGTATTTTGTTGTATTATATGCCAAAGGTGTTATCAACCTATGTGTGGATATGTCCAGGACATTCCTATACCAAATTTTAGGTAATTCAGTTGTAATACCTGGTTACAGGAGCCGAAAATGTACTTTTTTTGTTCAAAATCGGCCAAAGGCCACAATATTGAGTATCTTGCTGTATTGAATGCCAAAAGTGTTACCAAGCCATGTGTGCTTATGTCCAGGGCATTCCTATACCAAATTTTAGGTAATTCAGTTGTAATTCCTGGTTACAGGAGCCGAAAATGTACTTTTTTAGTTAAAAAATGGCCAAAGGTCACAAAATTGAGTATCTTTTTGTATTGTATGCCAAAAGTGTTATTAACCCATGTGTTGATATGTCCAGGGCATTGCTATTCCAAATTTTAGGTAATTTAGTTGTAAAATCTGGGTAGAGAAGCCAAAAATGTACTTTTTTTGTTCAAAAAATGGCCAAAGGTCACAAAATTGAGTATCTTGTTGTATTGTTTGCCAAAAGTGTTACCAAGCCATGTGTGGATATGTCCAGGGCATTCCAATACCAAATTTTAGGTAATTCAGTTGTAAAACCTGGGTACCGGAGCCGAAAATGTACATTTTGTTCAAAAATGGCCAAAAAGTCACAAAATGATGTATTTTGTTGTATTGTATGCCAAAAGTGTTACCAAGCCATGTGTGCATATGTCCAGGGCATTACTATACCAAATTTTAGGCAATTCAGTTGTAAAACCTGGGTACAGGAGCCGTAATTGTACTTTTTGTTCAAAAATGGCCAAAAAGTCACAAAATGAACTATTTTGTTGTGTTATATGACAAAAGTGTTATTACCCCATGTGTGGATATGTCCAGGGCATTGCTATTCCAAATTTCAGGTAATTTAGTTGTAAAATCTGGGTAGAGAAGCCAAAAATGTACTTTTTTTGTTCAAAAAATGGCCAAAAGTCACAAAATTGAGTATGTTGTTGTATTGTTTGCCAAAAGTGTTATCAAACCATGTGTGGATATGTCCAGGGCATTCCTATACCAAATTTTAGGTAATTCAGTTGTAAAACCTGGGTACCGGAGCCGAAAATGTACTTTTTGTTCAAAAATGGCCAAAAGGTCACAAAATGAAGTATTTTGTTGTATTGCATGCCAAAAGTGTTATTAACCCATGTGTGGATATGTCCAGGGCATTCCTATACCAAATTTTAGGTAATTCAGTTGTAAAACCTGGGTACAGGAGCCAAAATGTAGTTTGTTTGTTTTCAAATAGCCCAAAAGTCACAAAATGAAGTATTTTGTTGTACTGTATGCCAAAAGTGTTCTCAACCTGTGTGAACATATATCCAGGACATTCCTATACTAAATTTTAGGTAATTCAGTTGTAAAACCTGGGTGCAGGAACCAAAATGTAGTTTGTTTTTAAATAGCCAAAAGGTCACAAAATTAAGTATTTTGTTGTATTGTATGCCAAAAGTGTTACCAAGCCATGTGTGCTTATGTCTAGGGCATTACTATACATAATTTTAGGTAATTCAGTTGTAAAACCTGGGTACAGGAGCCAAAATGTAGTTTGTTTTTAAATAGCCAAAAAGTCACAAAATTAAGTATTTTGTTGTATTGTATGCCAAAAGTGTTACCAACCCATGTGTGCTTATGTCCAGGGCATTACTATACATAATTTTAGGTAATTCAGTTGTAAAACCTGGGTACAGGAGCCGTAATTGTACTTTTTGTTCAAAAATGGCCAAAAAGTCACAAAATGAACTATTTTGTTGTATTATATGACAAAAGTGTTATTAACCCATGTGTGGATATGTCCAGGGCATTGCTATTCCAGATTTTAGGTAATTTAGTTGTAAAACCTGGGTACCGGAGCCGAAAATGTACTTTTTGTTCAAAAATGGCCAAAAGGTCACAAAATGAAGTATTTTGTTGTATTGCATGCCAAAAGTGTTATTAACCCATGTGTGGATATGTCCAGGGCATTGCTATTCCAAATTTTAGGTAATTTAGTTGTAAAATCTGGGTAGAGAAGCCAAAAATGTACTTTTTTTGTTCAAAAAATGGCCAAAGGTCACAAAATTGAGTATCTTGTTGTATTGTTTGCCAAAAGTGTTACCAAGCCATGTGTGGATATGTCCAGGGCATTCCAATACCAAATTTTAGGTAATTCAGTTGTAAAACCTGGGTACCGGAGCCGAAAATGTACATTTTGTTCAAAAATGGCCAAAAAGTCACAAAATGATGTATTTTGTTGTATTGTATGCCAAAAGTGTTACCAAGCCATGTGTGCATATGTCCAGGGCATTACTATACCAAATTTTAGGCAATTCAGTTGTAAAACCTGGGTACAGGAGCCGTAATTGTACTTTTTGTTCAAAAATGGCCAAAAAGTCACAAAATGAACTATTTTGTTGTGTTATATGACAAAAGTGTTATTACCCCATGTGTGGATATGTCCAGGGCATTGCTATTCCAAATTTCAGGTAATTTAGTTGTAAAATCTGGGTAGAGAAGCCAAAAATGTACTTTTTTTGTTCAAAAAATGGCCAAAAGTCACAAAATTGAGTATGTTGTTGTATTGTTTGCCAAAAGTGTTATCAAACCATGTGTGGATATGTCCAGGGCATTCCTATACCAAATTTTAGGTAATTCAGTTGTAAAACCTGGGTACCGGAGCCGAAAATGTACTTTTTGTTCAAAAATGGCCAAAAGGTCACAAAATGAAGTATTTTGTTGTATTGCATGCCAAAAGTGTTATTAACCCATGTGTGGATATGTCTAGGGCATTGCTATTCCAAATTTTAGGTAATTTAGTTGTAAAATCTGGGTAGAGAAGCCAAAAATGTACTTTTTTTGTTCAAAACTGGCCAAAGATCACAAAATTGAGTATCTTGTTGTATTGTATGCCAAAAGTGTTACCAAGCCATGTGTGGATATGTCCAGGGCATTCCAATACCAAATTTTAGGTAATTCAGTTGTAAAACCTGGGTACCGGAGCCGAAAATGCATTTTTTTTTTAAAAAGGCCAAAAAGTCACAAAATGAACTATTTTATTGTATTGTATGCCAAAAGTGTAACCAAGCCATGTGTGCTTATGTCCAGGGCATTCCTATACCAAATTTTAGGTAATTCAGTTGTAAAACCTGGGTACAGGAGCCGAAAAGGTACCTTTTGTTCAAAAATGGCCAAAAAGTCAAAAAGACTTAAAAACGTGTTCTGTTCTCTTTTTTTGTTCGCTTTATAGTGAAAGATATGGCATAGACTGAGTATGTCCCATGTACTAATCTGACTGTTTATGCTATGTCAGTATTCATGTTGCAGTGCCTTTTAAAGAGGCAATGTTGCGTGTACTAGTATTTCGTCAGACTGTGTTTGTGTTATAACAATATATAAAGTTTATTGCAAATTGTTGCCCGTGGGCTAAATTGCAGCTAACATAAAAGATTCAAACAGTGTAAAAACAATATCACAAGTGTCTGCCCCTATCTAAAGCTAGTAAAAGCTAACTCTAGATCCTGGGTTATTTGTGTTTGACTCCTTTTTCGAGGACAGTGGAAAACCAAAGATCACACCTTTTCTGTTATATGTGTGGGTTTTATGATGTTAGATGGAGAACCTTTTTCTTTTTTTCAGTGAATGTGAGGAAGTTTGGGTGGAATTTCTTTCGTGATTATAGAAAGAGCAGTTTGACATAAAATGTGTTTCGTTATACATGAATTGGCTGTGCATCAGTACTTAACCAAACCAGATTAAAGAGATCATTTCATTTTATCAAACTCTATAAACCTCTCGTTTTAGTCAAAGTGTTCTCATTGGGAGGACCATTGACCATCCGTCTAATGGGAAACAGCTTATCTCTTTACATAAGCAGCTTCAGCATAACGGAAGTTTTGTGCTAAATGTTTGTGTTGCATTGATGAAGCAATGTGATGGTAGTTGACTTCTCCTCATCTGACTTTGGCTTGTTTTATTGTTACGCACCACAAAAGAAGGGAGATTAAGTCATACGGGTTAAGTCTGAATCTATAAGTTTTTCGATATTGATCTTTTGGAATATGAACAGAAGGTTGTCGTGCTGATGCATTTTGTGATGCCTCAGAATACATTAGGTTCACGTGTCCATAACGGTTGACCATCCGGTACTGCATGTTCTTGGTGTCGTTCTTCGGTTTATAGAATTGGCGTTCTTCCTGGTTTATAAAATTGACGTTGGCTGCCACAGGTAACATGTTGAGGACATCCGAAACCCACAGTCACTGAAACATAACTTTTTCCCAACCAACCCCACCTCCAGGCTGTAATGATGCTCTTGGGGTGGAAGACAGTACCATACCTGATGGCAGCATCACTGCATCTTCGGCCTTACCCGATAGACCACCCCATGACGGACGCTTGAACTCAAACAGCTACTGGGCAGCCGGTCAAGACAGAATCGGGGAGTGGTTACAGGTAGTTATGCTATTTTCTTATCAGGAAAGGGACTATTTTCAGTTTAAATAACTTACTGCAGTCATTATCACCAGTAAATGCAGTGTTGTAGTGAGTCCCCAGGTAAGTTTACCAAACGGTGCCAGTATTTAATGAGCTGAATTCTAGCAGATATTTTAATGGGAAAAGAAGATCAGACATAGACATGTTCTTGAGACATGCGTTTGGGCGAGGATAACTCTCCTCGCTCGCCGTCATTAGATGATTTTGAATGGACACCAAGTAGAAATTTCTGAAAACGTGTGTTAAGTATGGCGAATTCTGGTATATCTAAAGGGAGGCGTGTGTTATCGATTAAAAAAAAATCATCCTTGTCTATATGAAGCCCAGACGCATGTCTCAAGAACATGTCTTTGTCTGATCTTCTTTCAAAATTAATGATATAAGAATGAGTTAGATCAGTGCAAGTGCTCTTTCGAATCGACAGTGGAATACTATCGTCGATCTGAAGTTTCTTTAATAAGAAAGAGAAAATATTTTTTGAAGAAGATACAGGGATGTTTTTTTTTAACAAGAAGTTTGAGTGTTTTAGAGGTATGGTCAAAGCATGTTAACGCAGATCCATACATTAGGATAAGTTTTACAAATTTGTCAAACAGATCTTTACCTAGCGTTATTGAAATATTTGCCGAAGATAAAAGTGATTTCATTTTGAAGACATCTCTCATAGATCTAGCTTTGGTCTATAGAAATATTCTGGCTGTTTTAAATTTACCTGAGGACGTAAAGGGACTCCAAGGTAGGTGTCCGTTACTTCTATTTATTTACTATAGATGAAGAACTCTTTTGACATTTTCTTTGTAGTGCTTTTAGAGAAGATAAGAACTTAAGATATATATTAACAGTTAGTTTCCAATTATCACAGTATGTTTGTATGATGCATTATGGATTTGGTATTGATATGGTATTGACGCATTGTTGGATTTGTCACCTGACTTTAAGATTGGACTTAAAATGCTTTTGTTTCAATTAGGTGGAAATTTGCCCTCAATGAGTATAGTATTGACAAGAGTAACTAATGACAGAAGAAACTGCTTTGAATTTGATCCATATTTTAGCATGTTGTTTGAAATATAATCCATGCCAAAGGCTTTTCCAGATCATATTACAACAAACCAATTGTCATATAATGCCATTTAGGTGGATCTAGGAGGCATGAAGCAAGTCATCGGCACCATCATTCAAGGTTCTTCAGGCTGTCAACTTTGTGGGCCGTTACCCTGGATAACGTCCTACAAACTCCAGTACAGCATACACGGGACCAGTTGGACGACATATGTGGGAAGCGATGGCTCAGATAAGGTAACTTAGATACAGAACTATCTCAGATGAGACAAATGATCATTAATTCGTCAGGAAATCTTTACAGATTTTTGTTGCTATACATGCAGCATACAGGACATCCCCTTCAGAATGCCCCACTACCCCAGCTCTGAGCTGCCCAGTTCCAACCATCTTCTGACAAATCTCTCCTGTACTGATCCCCGTTGTTTGCGCAGACGTCTGGTTCTCAAATGGCTACAGACTTTGTTAGCTTATTCACCACAGTTTGTATTTGCTGGATTGTCAAATTTTCGGAGAGAATGTTGTGGTTAATTCTAAAGATCTACAGAAACGGTAAAATGCCCTCATTTTATTCATCCGTTTACATTCCAGATTTTTGCAGGCACAACGGACGCGAGGACAGCTGTAGAAAACGAACTGGAAAACCCGGTTTATGCCCGTTATGTTCGTTTCGTGGTTCAGGACTGGAATATGAACATCGCTATGAGGTTTGAAGTCGAAGGATGCACCGGTAAGTCTCTGCTGCAGCATTGGTTAGAATCTAATTCACAAGTAATATAACTCTTTGCTGATCAAATATCATTCAGCTCCAGGGCGTTCGAGGCTGACACTCCATGATACCAGGAAGGATCAAGACACGATAACGTATTTACTGCTCTCCCCTTAAGAATGCTTGATAGTAATACGCTAAGTAACGCTAAGCCGCCATTGTTACTTGCCTTCAGGTCATCCATGGAAAGGTTTTGCTTACCCAGACTACAGAGTTCTAGACTTTGTCTTGTTTTATTGTTACGCACCATTCAAGAAGGGAGAACAGTTTTCCGCCTGTTTCCTTATTAAGTCAAACGTGTAAAGTCTGAATCTATATGTTGTTTTTTTGTATTGATGATTTGGAATCATGAACAACAGGTTCCCGTGCTAATGTATTTTGTACTGGCTCAGGTCCATGTGTCCGTGACGGTTGACCAGTTGTGTACATGTATCAGGGATAATTACCGCCCGGTACTACATATTCTTCGTGTCGTTCTTCGGTTAATAGAATTAAGTAAACGTTTTCTGCCCAGGTAACATGATAACGACATCCAAAACCCACTGTCACTGAAAAATAACTTTATTTTTCCACCCAGTCTGTAATAGTGATCCACTTGGAGTGGAAGACAGTACCATACCTGATAGCAGCATCACTGCATCTTCGGCCTTACCCTTCGGCCTTATCCACCCCATGCCGGACGCTTAGACTCAAACAGCTTCAAATATCATTTTCAGCTACATTATACCTCTACCAATCAGGCTGGCTTCACACATGTGGCGTCCATACTACGTCTCTATTCCTGTTGCCAAGTTGCGTTAGTGAACGACTATTGGTTATAATTCGCCCATGATTTTCCGATAATTTGTCATGTACTATCGGCTAAAGTTCATTTTTACGTAGCAAATCCACAACCTGTAGAGCTGCTGTGTGTGTGCATTTGGCAAATCACCGCAAATTGACCAATTGAAGCCCACTCTATTTGTTCCCTGGTTAAAACTTGACACCTCATCAGCATGCCGATGAATATATTCTAGGGTGCAGAACTAACAATAAGACTTGCTGAAAGACTAAAAGTTCACACAGTTCACTTCAACATTTTCTTGTTCTTACTGAATATACATTTTTATTAACCGACTTCAGGTAACCTGACACAATCCTACATTTTCAACATTGCCTTCAATGGAAAAGAAGCCAAAACTGTGTGTTGCAAAATTTGTATTGCGCTACCTGTGCCACCATGTTTGTAATGTCTTTGTTGTGAGCAGTATTTATCTCCTTACAATTATATATTAGATCTTCCAGCAGCTTATCTCAATTAGGCCAAATTGTACAATATAGATCTTCATTAATTCCTAGTTCCAGGGCTCTCAGGGCTGACTCTCGATGATGTCGGAGCGGATCGCCTTACCGTTGACTGGACAGTCAAGTCGGGTCACTCCGTCTCCAGCTACACCCTCAGCTACGAGCCGGCAGGCGGGACGTCTGTGGACCTAACCCCCGCACCGGTAGCAGGCGACACCTCGGCTGCCGTAACGGGGCTAGATGCCGACACGGACTACACCATCACGCTCACTTCTTTTGACAGTGACAACCTGGAAATCGGAGTTATCAGCGGGACATTCAGGACAGGTGGGCAAATGTTGTAAGCAATCCCGCTTATAGATCAGAATCAAAGGTCCTAATGATCCGATTTGCCCTGTACCAGGAGGAAAACTTATGTTGATGGCATTGCTGCCCCTATGGCCGGTGAGGTGAGGTGAGGACAGGCCGTCCGTACGGCAGTTAAACACGCCAAATTAACACTTTTGTATAGCTCTTGCAGAGACTCAGGGGATTCTTTGCGGTAGCTGAACTGTCATGAATATGGCAACTTCCCGCAGTGCCTGTACTCTATTTGCTGTCTGTCACTTTAGGTCGGTACAAGTTGAAATTGACTATAGACCGAAATATGATGACAGTTTACCTTTCCTCTTTCCTCATCCAGACAGTAGAGGTGTACACTTGCCCTTACTTCCTCATTGGTACGCAATAACCCAAACTATGTCCGCCTCTTTGCTGATATAGATAAATTATACCTAAAGTTTGTAGCTGTATTTCTATAGCATTGGTCGTTAAGAATCATGCACTACAGATTTCAGTGCGTGCGTGTGGTGTTCTTCTAAAACACATTAGGTCAATATGTTAACCTGTCGAGTACATTTATTTGGGCGATTCACCGCGAATATTTGCTAATCAATGTGCATTTTAGGCCCACGGCTCTCTGATCTGACCCTCGACCGTGCCGAGATGAATAGTCTCACCGTTTCCTGGAAAGTCCTTGGGGATCTTCAGATCTCGCGCTACAGCCTCCGGTACGAGCTGGCAGGCGGGTCGGACTCGCACCAGGAGCTGTCTCCCGCACCGGGAGTAGGGGACACCTCGGCTACCGTGTCGGGGCTGCTTTTCGGCAAGGAGTACACCCTCACGCTCACTTCTATCGACGACGACAACCAGGCAAACACAGTTATCAGCGGTACCTACAAGACAGGTGGGTAAGGCGTAAAATGGTGTGTTTCCGGTTCAAGTCCTGAAAAATTAGGTCGGTAAGTGGGGAGACTCGTCTTGTATCACGGCGCGTGATACATTCCTTCGCCAAGTCACTATTTGATTATTTTTGTTTCTGTTTGAACGACGGATACACTTATTGTCTGCGTGGGGTTAAATTTGCCACTATAAGACATTGTTTTTACGAGGTCTTATAAGGGGTATGTCACCGAGTCCATCCAGTAAATTCCTTCAGTAGTCTGAGGGTGGCCATTGCACAGTTCGCCTGCGGGAACGAAGAGAGAAAAGGGCATAAATGAATTGAAGCCATTTCCTGCCGTTCATCGAGAAAAAAATTGGTTTGCCAATCTATTCTCATAACTGTATATATTTATTCAAACTAGTAAAGAAAAGTTGAAAGTATGCAATGCTTGTGCATTTACAAAGAAAAGTGATTTCACCATTCTGGACCCATTGCTCTTCCTCTCGTACATAAACGACTGGCCAGATCAGCTTGATTCAAGTTGTAGCTAATGACATCTGTCCAAAGAACAAAAGATCTTTCCTGTTACTTAAGCCACATCAGTAGACACGGAGGTTCTGCGCTCAATATCTGCGTTACGTTGGTTGTCCTCAGAGATAGAATGATAGTCACTCTTTCCTCACCTCTCAGTCTGTCAGAATCCGCTGGGGATGGAATCTGGTGCCATACCTGACAGCAGCATCACCGCATCCTCGTTCGCTGATGGAAAACCGCCCAAAGACGCACGTTTAAACGGAAACAGCGCCTGGGTTCCGGAAAATGACAGATACGGAGAATGGTTACAGGTATTTATAGGGTTTGATAGATTGAAAAGCCTTATATTGCTTATTTGGAGAGGAATTATTTTCTGTTATGGAAGGCAATTTCACCCACCACAACACTCAAGTTGACGCCACTGTCGTATTTGAAACCAAAATGACGCAATGCGTGTTTTGGCGCGGTGTAAATCGTGCACGTTTTTTAGTACAGGACCGTCACTTGAACCAGCATTCACTTGTTGATCGAAGCCAAATGTCTTCTACCCTTTCCCTCGACAGTACCCGACCTCTCCATTGTACATGGAATGATAAATTTGCTGCATTGAGAATTAATGCTACATTGCTATGTCAGCTCCCAGGGTATGTCGCCAGTTGTAATCAACTAGACATGCTCCTTTTCACTTTGTTACGTTATAACAAAATAATTACCATATTGTGCCATTTAGGTGGATCTAGGAGAGATGACGCGCGTCACCGGCGCCATTACACAGGGTGCATCCGGATCCTGGATGGAGACCTACTCTCTAGCTTACAGTGCAGATGGGACCAGTTGGACGTTCTATATAGGCAGCGAGACGGACGTCAATATGGTATTTAAGCAAGCTTAACTCAACGTAAACGCGAAGTTTCTTCACGCTTTCCGCACCTTAACGACTTCTATCCGTATCAAGATTCCCTTTAGTGTTACCTTTACGTAAGCACGGACAGGCGTGTTTCTTCACTTTTTCACGGTGCCTTTCCGCAATTATCAAATGCTTAAAGGCGTCGTTAATAACAGTATTTCCCTGTCCTTTACGAGCGGAAAGACCTTTTTGTGATCTTTTGACTACCTTAACACTCGATTTCCGTCACGATATCCCCCACGTTTATGCGTCGTTTACACCGCCTGAAAGGTACGTGAAGAAGTGCAGAAACGTACCTATCCGAACGCTTTCCGTGATCTTTTATTTTACTATCTCACCTCACCTCACCGATGTGGACTATAGTTGTCGTTTATTTTCAGTTTAAACCTTTCCGCATCTTTAGGTTGGTTTTACGTGCTTTTTGTGGCTTAAATTGGAACTTTCCGCACCATGTACGTAAGCTTTATGTCTAATAGATACCTAAAGTCGTGGGATTGGATATGCGTGTCTCATTTGGTTTGAATCATACCTACACCGGTACCTATGGCTTCGTCGTCTAAACTATCTGTTAATTATAATTGTGGACTTTGTTAGGTCAACCGAGGGAACCATCGGTGTACAATATTCATACATGAATCTCTGTTACATTCAAGTCCACAATTTGGAGTCCAGTTTCGGGCGTTACGCCTGGAAAGACGTCATTTCAAGCAGCATAGTTCCATCTGGCCATGACAGTAGGAAAAATCCGATAAGATTCCCGAAGACGGGTACTGGTTCGTGATTAACAGGCCGTACTGTCCATGTAGTCTCCGAGAGATGATACTGGTCAAGGCGATACAGTCTTGAATTCACCATTCCGTGAATTTCAATGTGATTGAGGTAACTTAGATACGAAAATATCCTAAATGAAACAAATGATCATTAATTCTGTCCTGCAATCTGTAGGAAAATCTGTCTGGAGACATAGGGCACATCCTCTCCAATTGCCACAATGTCCCAGCCCTTATATGTCCTGTTCCAACCGCCTATCACAAAACTCTCCTGTACTGATCACATTTGTTTGCTTTGGCAGACGACTGGTTATCACACACTTACGGACGTCGAGAGCCTAATTTCATGTCAATCAATAATTCTTGTCTTTCATTGAATGTCAACGGAGATTGTTTCGTGGATAATACAAAAGATCTACAGACGATTAAAAATGCCCTCATCTCAATTATCATTTTACTTTCCAGGCATTTGAGTCCAACGACGACGACAGCACACCTGTCACGAACCTCCTGAACAACCCAGTTGAAGCCCGTTACGTGCGTTTCATGGTCCAGAACGTTGGTGACAGTCCTCCCAATAGTAACATCGCGTTGAGATCGGAAATTTTGGGGTGTAACATCGGTACGTTTCTGTTTGTGAATTGTCGAGAGTCCGGCTCACTTATAATATAAAAGTCACTCTTCATCAATACACCATAGAGTTCAAGTGCTATCAGTGCTGACTCTCTATGACGCCGGGAAGGATCGTATCAAGACACAATGACTACCTATTTGGTGCTTTTGCCTTACCATATATGATAGTTGGATGCTAAGTAAAGGTTTCGCCGCCATTTGTACCTGCTTTCAGGGTATTCAGAGAAAAGGAAACGCCTGTTGCAAGTAATAGAAACACACGAGTTATTTAGTTTAAATTTTCCGCCATAATGTACATGTACATGTACCAATCAGGCCGACTTGTCAGGTGTCGTCCATACTACGTTTTGATTATGATACGTTATCAAAAACAGTTGATTATAATGCGCCAAGGAAAATACTTTTTACGATGGTTTGTCATTTGTTATTAGCTAAATTTTATTTTTGCGCAGCAAACCCACAGCCTACAGAGCTCTCTTCGTTTCGTGGTTGGAACGTCGCGTCACATATTCCTATGCCTGTGGATAATGTATTGAACAGAACTAATAGTAAAATAAAGTTGGTGCGTCAATGAATATATTCATTAATTCCTGATATACCTTTCAGTTCCACGTCTCTCGGGACTGACCCTAGAAGATGTTGGGACTGGTGAGCTCACCGTTTCCTGGGCAGTCGTGGGGGATCTTCCGATCTCGCGCTACAGCCTCAGCTACCGGGAGGACGGGACGGCCTCGGACCAGGAGGTTGACTCCCCACCGGCAGCAGACGCCACCTCGGCAACCGTGACGGGGCTGACGGACAAAACGGACCACATCCTCACGCTCACTTCTTTTGATGATAATAACCAGCCAACCGGAGTTATCAGCGGGACATTCAAGACATGTAAGTAATAATGAGTAAATCCCCGGTCAGAAAGAGCGTACGATTTCTTGCGATGGAGGTTTTATGCGCAGTACAAGTGCAATACGTCATAAGTCGGGGAAGAGTCGGAAGCAATATTTTAAATATATAAAGTCGTGGTCACAAAGATCGTAGGCCATTGTAGGATGAGGTCATAAGAGCGTACCTGCATCAATCACAGTTAATCGGGAAGCCTTCTATGACGAAAAATAGAGCTGAAATGGATTTTGAACATGATCCAAGGTTCTCCTTCGTCGTACAATTTTTATTGCCCCCATAGCAGACTTCATTACGGTATTTTTTTCTACTGATGACGTTAGAGTTTCATAATCTTTTAAAATGTTGCGATGGTTTAAATTTTCCCTGGTGTTGTCAATGTTGACGAAAAGAGAAATTACTGTATATCAGTAGCAACTGTTCACAATTGGACCAGAGAACAGCGTGCCCGTAGAAGAGCCTGATTTCAAGGCAAGATTTTCCACGTGGCAGATTCAGTATCACGCGCAAGTGATGAATACAATTGTTTGATCGCTACATACACGTGGCTTTATAATTAAATCAGATCTCATCTCTCGTCGGTCTCAGGTCGGTGGTTTACCATAACGGTACCCATACTAGAATAGAAAAGTAGGCTCTATGAGTCGGAATTTCGCGCGTGTGTGTGTGTGTGTGGGGGGGGGGGGGTGATACAATGCGTATGATACGATTATTGTCTGATGATTTTTTTCAGACCAGCACTTGTGCTTCATTTGAACTTTTGTCAAGCCCCGGTCACAAGAATCGCACGACGTCCTTGCGATGGCATATTCCGCATATCGCACGATGATCGAAGTGAATCGCAGCTAAATCGTAAGAAAAATCAGCCATCGCAGAGCATCGGATGATGGTCAAAATTTTTCCAGCGTCGTACGATTTTTCACTTGTGTCTCTTCTGAATAGCCGAATGACCGCTTTTGTGATTCTTTAACGAACCAAATGTGGACCTAGCTGTTAAATACCTTGTCTTTCACTTTAAAAACAAAAGAAAGTAAACGTTAACCATAGCAACATGAGTCTTACAAACAAAGGTTCAAATCAAGCACAAGTACTGGTATGATTATCTCGGCCTGCTTGCCGGCTCTACGAGCCAGGCTTTTTCAAA
>NC_049981.1:33622330-33631033 GCF_000003815.2 Branchiostoma floridae
AAAAAATGTCATCAGACAAAAATCATATCATAAGCCTGCCTTTCTGTTCGATTTTTCCCCATGGTTACGGTTATGGTAAACTGTCCAGAGACCGGCGAGAGATGAGATTTGATCTAATTATGATCCCACGAATATGTAGCCATCAAGCAAATGCATGCATCACCTGTGTGTGACACTGAATCCGCCACGTGGAAAACATTGCCTTGAATGCAGACTCTTTTACCGGCGCGCTGGTCTCTAGTTGCTATTGTGAACAGTTGCGACTGATATAGTTTCCTTTTTCGTCAACATCGACAATACCAGGGGAGACTGAAACCATGACCACGTGCTAAAAATGTATGAATCTTTAAAGTCATCAGAAAAAAACATGACCGTAATGAAGTCTGATATGGGGGCAATAAAAATCGTACGACGATGGAGAAACTTTGAACATGTTCAAAATCTATTTCAGCTCTATTTTCGTCATATATATATATAGGAGGCTCCCCGATTTACCATGATTCACCTGCGATTGACACAGATACATATAGCGCACTCTTATGACCTCATCGTACGATGCACTACGATCCTTGTGACCACGGCTTTATATACTTAAACCTTTGCTTCCGATTCTTCCCGGACTTACGACGAACTGGGCTTATACCAAGCATAAAACCTTCATCGCAGTCAAACGTACGGTTCTTGTGACCGAGGCCTTACTCATGTTGTTATGGTTTCTTCATGTTTATAATATGATATAAATAAAATTTGGTAATTCACAATGAATGACATGATAGGAAGGTATTCAACAGCTAGATACACATTTGGTTGGTTAAGCCCCGGTCACAAAGCGCGTACGATTTCTTGCGATGGTATATTCTGCATATCGTACGATGAGCGCAGTAAATCGCAGCAAAATCGTAAGCAAAATCAGCCATCGCAACGCATCGGATGGTGTTCAAAATTTTTCCAGCGTCGTACGATTTTTCACTTGTGTCTCTTTTGAATAGTCGCCTGGCCGCTTTTGTGCTTCTTTAACCAACAAAATGTGGACTTGCTGTTTAATACCTTCCTATAATATATTCAACTGTAAAAATAGATTTAAAGAGACCATAACAACAAGAGCATTACAAGAAAAGTTCCAATCAAGCGTGAGTACTGGTATGATTATCTCGGCCTGCTTGCCGGCTCTACGTGTCAGACTCTTTCGAAGATCGTATCACGATATGCTATCAACAAAAAGATGCCATCATACAAAAATCATATAATAAGCATTATATCATATATATTTCCGACTCATAGAGCCTGTCTTTATGTTCGAGCCGGTGTGACAGCGATCTCGCCCCCCCCCGCGATCTCGCCCCCCCGGGGGGCGAGATCGCTAGCGTTTTCGCCCCCCTCTGGCGTTTTCGCCCCCCCCCCATCCCAGCGTTTTCGCCCCCCCCCCTAGGAATATCCTTCCCGTTTTCTAGAGTGTTCGGTTGAGTCTTAATCCTATTGCTGTGATAATGATTAGCACTGTCTTGTTAGCTACTTTTGTATATATATATATATATATATATATATATATATATATATATACTTTTGTATATATTTACCTACTTTTTTACATAGCCTTAAGATACTTAACTTGCAGCTTGTTACTGCATATCAATCGAGCTACCTGGAACAATATGGTACTTGGATGTAACATATATAGTGTGTTACCTGGTATCTATATATACGTGACACCTTAGTATGTTAAGATGACATACAGTACCTGTGAAGCCGATCCTACCTGGTTGGGTGCAAGCACACTTTGCATTGAAATAAAACAGATACATTTTTGTTGTGAATTTGTGGTGACTTTTATTAACATCACGAACGTATATTAGCATATGCATATCAACACACCTGTTGCTGAGTTGTAACAAAACTGGTAAATATTTGCCAATCAGCACAGAGGTATACACACCTGTCTATGAGTTGAAACAAATTGTGATGTTCAAAACTAACAGCTAAATACATTATCAACATACATGTACAGGTAAGCACACCTGTTCCTGTGCTGATAATACTAACCGGTGTTCAATACACAACTGTATCCGAATTGAAACAAAACCAACAGGTAAATACATGCTAATCAACATACAGGTAAACACACCTGTTCCTGGGCTGTTCTGGAGTTCAAAACTAACGGGTAAATATAGGATTATCAATATACAGGTAAACACACCTGTTTGGAGTTGAAAGAAAACTAACAGTTGAATATATGCTAATCACCATAAAGGTATGCGCACCTATTCCTGCACCTGTTCAATACAAACAGGTAAATACACACTTCTCATTAACAGCTATGCGCACCTGTTCCTCTGCTGTTAGAATACTAACAGGTAAATACACACTTCTCATTAACAGCTATACGCACCTGTTCCTCTGCTGTTAGAATACTAACAGGTAAATACACACTTGTCATTAACAGCTATGCGCACCTGTTCCTCTGCTGTTAGAATACTAACAGGTAAATACACACTTCTCATTAACAGCTATACGCACCTGTTCCTCTGCTGTTAGAATACTAACAGGTAAATACACATGGAAGGGAAGGGGGGGGCGAAAACACTAGCGATTTCGCCCCGGGGGGGGGGGCGATATCACTAGCGATTTCGCCCCGGGAGGAGGGGGGGGGCGATATCACTAGCGATTTCGCCCCGGGGGGGGCGATATCACTAGCGATTTCGCCCCGGGAGGGGGGGCGATATCACTAGCGATTTCGCCCCGGGAGGGGGGGCGAAATCACCAAAAGGGGGCGAGATGGGGGGGCGAAATCGCTAGTGATCCTGCCCCGGGGGGGGCGAAAACACTAGTGATTTTGCCCCCGGGGGGGCGATATCACGGGGGGGCGAGAACGCTGTCACACCTGTCCCCATGGTTATTACGATTATGGTAAACTGACCCAAGACCGACGAGAGCTGAGATTTGATCTAATTATAAACTCACGTGCATGAAGCGATCAAACAATTGTCTGCATCACCTGTGCGGGGCGCGCTGTTCTCTGGTTGCGACTGTGGCAGTTGCGACTGATATATTTTCCCTTTTCGTCAATATCCACAATATCAGGGGAAACTGAAACCATCACAACATGCTAACAATTCATAAATCTATAACCTCACCAGTAGACAAAAATTGCCGTAATGAAGTCTGCTATGGGGGCAAATAAAATCTTACGACGATAGCGAAATTTTGAACATGTTCAAAATCCATTTCAGCTCTATTTTTCGCCATACGACGCTCCCCGATTTACTATGATTCACTGCGATTGACGCAAGCACGTTCTTATGACCTCATCGTACGATGCACTACGCGCTTTGTGACCACGGCTTTATATACTTAAACCATTGCTTCCGATTCTCTCACTGCGCTTATCCTGCGCATCGGAAGGAATCGCAAGGAATCGTACGCGCTTTGTGACCGGGGCTTTAAAGAAGCACAAAAGCGTTCAGGCGGCTAGTCAGAAGGGACGCTAGTGAAAAATCGTACGACGATGGAAAACTTTTGAACAACATCCGATGCACTGCGATGGCTGATTTTGCTTACGATTTGACTGCGATTTACTGCGATCGTACTTTATGCGGAATATGCTATCGCAAGAAATCGTACGCGCAATGTGACCGGGGCTTAAAGCTCCGGTCACAAAACTGGCACGATTTACCGCGATGGGGTTCTCATGCGGGACATTATTGCCGTACGTCGTAGGTTGGGGAAGACTCGGCTGTTTCATTATTGCATAATTTCCGTGTCAAAACATCGTATCTAAAAACGTACCTTAAAATAGCGAAAATACGTCTACGATGTACATATTTTCCGGTCAAAACGATGTCGTTTTACGTATACGATATCGCAATTCAGACGATGAATTTCCATACGGTATCGTTCTGTACATGTAGACGTAATAGCGCACCTTTAGTGATACAATATTTAGAAATAGAATGTGCATGCCAGAGCAATACCGTATGAAAAAAAAATATCGTCAGCGTGTATCAAATACTGTTTTTTTTTAAATCCCATAAGACTGCCAGGAGCAAAATGGAGTGTCCTTCCGAGGAACAGTCGCCGTGACCGAAACAGGCAGGACGTGTCAGCGCTGGGACAGTCAGACACCTCATCAACACAGCTTCACACCTGCTGGTTATCCGTCCTCTGGACTGGAGCAGAACTACTGCCGGAATCCGGGCGGCTTGAGTGGGGTTTTTTGCTTCACCACGGATCCCGACACCAGATGGGACCTTTGTGACGTACCAGTGTGTGGTAAGGCCTGATCATGTAACCTTTAGGTGTGTGCTATGATCTCCTCTCATCTATCTGTACATCTGCTCCTCGACATTTCAATCTTTTAAAGGTACCTTGAATAAAAGAAACTAAACGTAAATGCATTTACGATTATTCAATTATAGCATGAAAAAAACGTCGTACAACGATATCGTTTTAACCGGAAAATACAAATATCGTAGACCGATTTTCGCTATTTTAAGGTGCGTTTTTAGATACGATATTTTGACGCGGAAATGATGCCATAGCTTCATACATATAAAGCCCCGGTCATAAGGGTCGTAGGACATCGTACGATGGGGTTATAAGAGTGTAGCTACGTCAATTGCATGTGAACACAGGTAAATCGTTAGCCAGCGTGGAGCGTCCTAAGACGAAAAATAGAGCTTGAACGGATTTTGAAAAATAATCAAAATGTCACCATCGTCGTACGATTTTTATTGTCCCCATAGCAGACTTCAATACGGCCATTTTTCTACTGATGATGTGAAATACTCATGAATTTTAACCATGCTGAGGTGGCTCCATTTTTCCTGATGTTGTCGATGTTGATGGAAAGGGAATTAAAACGGCCCTAGCCGAAGTTAGGTACTCATTTTTTCCTGAGTAAAGTGAGGAAAGCCGTGTAAAGTGCCTTTCCCAAGGGCACAAGACCGGTGACACGGCAGGCTTCGAACTCGAGACCCCTGGTCCTGAGCCAAACAGGATTTGTTGTCTGTCATTTTAGGTCGGTACAAGTTGAAATGGACTATAGACCGAAATATAAAATATTCCTCATTCAGACAGTTGAGTTTGTTTGTTTGTTTATTTATTTGCACAACAAAATGATAATAAATACAGAAAAGAACGAGAGTTCGGCGACCTCATACCTCCATGAATATTTAGAGCTTTTGTTAATTTCATGCAAATGACTTAACATTACCATGATTTATGCATGGTGTTGTTCATCATAACGTACAGTACACATGTCATAAGTAAAATTTCCAATTCAGATCATTAATCATTAAGTTGTTTTGCAATGTTTGCATAAATTATGCAAATAAGTTCCTCATCTGCATATTTGATATCTGCATATGTTCCACTGATTATAATTAACAAGTGTTACATTCATCGAAGTCCACTTATTGCAAACAGTGGAATTATACAATTTCCTCATCAATTATGCAAATTAGGTCCTCATTTGCATAACATGCATATCATTATGAACATCTTTGCCCAAGCTACCTGCATACCTAAAATGCAGGCAATCCGTCGTTCCTTGCTGCAGTTATCCCCTTTGGAGTGTCTTGACAAAAACGCGCCTGCAGTTCCACAATGAAATGTTAGGGGAAACTTGCCCCACTTTGTCATGACGCTAAAAGCTATCTACCACCCAAATGTCACAACCATATCACGTCCGGGACAAGAGATACATTGAAAAAACTGCTATGATAAAATATTCTCATTAATTATGCAAATGTACTTCTATTTTGCATAATTAGTATCTTATCTTGTACAACATTGTCTAAGGTACCTACATACCAAAAATCATGAAAATCCGTTGTTCCCTTCTTGAGTTATCCTCGTCAGAAGGTTTTGACAAAAATGCCCCTGCTATCCCAAAACTAGACGCTAGGGGGCCCAAACTTATGTCATTTCTTCCTGAGCACAAGAGCTATCTAATACTAAAAATCGTGACCATAGCATGTTGATGAGATAGCAAAACCGGAAGTTGCGCTGCAGTACCAAGGGGAGCCGCTAGGGGGCCCAAAATCTAATCATTTCCAGCTTTCATCACACACTACCAACACACCAAGTATGAAACCAATTTACCCAACCGTTCATGAGTTATTTTGTTTACACACACACAGACACACAGACACACAGACAAACACATGGTAAAATATAACCTCCATGCATGGAGGTAATAAAACATAAAACAGGTGCAGGAGGAGAGAAAAACCTTAACAGTTTATGCTGTGCCCTCCTCCTCTATGCTTACACAAGATGTAAGATCAATGAAATCATAAATAACAAAGAAAAGAACTAACACATGTTATAATAGTACAAAAAGATGTATGATCAGTGAAATCAATAGATAACAAACATATATTAAGTAACTAACACAATCATATGTTATAATAATACAACAAAAGATGTATGATCAATGAAATCAATAAATAACAAAGATCAGTAACTAACACAGTCATATGTTATAATAATACAAAAAAAGATGTATGATCAATGAAATCAATAAATAACAAAGATCAGTAACTAACACAGTCATATGTTATAATAATACAAAAAAAGATGTATGATCAATGAAATCAATAAATAACAAAGATCAGTAACTAACACAGTCATATGTTATAATAATACAAAAAAAGATGTATGATCAATGAAATCATACAATGATAGCAATATGAATTAAGATAGGATAAATACTTCTATAAGGGCTAGGGTGGTTTATGAGATGTGTTTTCAGGGCACTTTTGAATGTAAGGAAAGAAGAAGTGTTTTTGATATTTGTATGAAGGCTGTTCCAGATTGTGACACATCTATATTTTACGGAGGACTGCGCTAATGATGTTTGGAAGAGAGGAGTATGTAGTTGATTTCTTTGCTTGGTATGATAATTGTGTACATGTGAATAGGGTTTAGGAAATTTGTAAACATATCGGGGAGATTGTTAGAGAGACAGTTAAACGTGAATATACTAATTTGCAGCTTATTTATATCATGCACATTCAATATTTTCAATTTTAGAAATAAAGGGGCTGTATGTGAGAGAAAATCAGAGGCAGTGGCTATTCGTGTGAATTTGTTTTGTAGAGTTGTAAGTGGGTGAAGTGTAGTATGGCACGCACATCCCCAAACTATATTGCAATAAGTCAAGTACGGGTATATAAGGCTGTTGTAAATAGTTGAAAGGGTCTTTAGAGGAATATTCTTGCTACAGAAAATGAGAAAATTTGTTTTTTTAGTATTTATTGATAATTTATTTGCTTCAAACCATGTATCTACTTTATGCAATTCCTGGTTAGCCAGTTGTATCAGAGAGTCAAAATTCTTGTGGGAAAAGAATATGTTGGTGTCATCGGCAAACAGTATAAAATAAAGTATTGAGGAGGCTTCCGCTAGATCATTGACGTAAATCAAGAATAATAGAGGACCTAAAATCTATCCCTGCGGTACTTCACATTGAATTTCCTTGTATGTAGATTTAATTTCATTTAAAGTTATGTATTGTTTCCTATGATTTAGATAATTTTGGAACCAGTTCAGTGCAGTGCCAGTAACACCGTATGCAGCTAATTTTCGGAGGAGTATGGTATGATTTACAGTATCGAAGGCTTTGGATAAATCTAAAAATATTCCTATTGTATATTCGTTTTTGTCAATGGCAGTGGATATCTTGTCTATTAGTTGAATAAGAGCAAGTGAAGTGGATATACCTTTACGGAAACCGTATTGATGTTTATATAGGATGTCATTAGTGTTGAGATATTTTAGTAATCGATTGTAAACTAGCCTTTCGAAAAGTTTTGATATGCTGGGCAAGACTGAGATCGGTCGATAATTGCTAAATGAAGTTGAGTCTCCCCCTTGAATATGGGCATAACCCTAGTAATCTTTATTCCGTTTGGAGCATCTCCACTTTGTAACGACATGTTAAGTATATGAGTTAAAGGAGTAAGGGTGTAGGGAAGGGCCGGTTTTAGGGCTTTAGATTTAATTTCGTCATAACCAGCGGCAGGGTCTTTTAAGTTTAAAACAATGTCCTCTACTTCTTTGTTCGTGGGTGTCTCAAAAAATGATAAAGAACAGTTTGTAGGGGCCTTGATGTAGCTTATAGGATCTTGTTTTGTACTTGTGATGTTATTTGCAAGATTAGTACCAATATCAACAAAGAACTTATTACATTCATTACATATTTCAACATTTTCAGTAATTGTTTTGTCTCCAACTTTTATTTTTTGTGGGCCACCGTTTCTTGTTTTTTTTTACGATTCATAGCTTCATCAATAACTCCCCATGTTTGCTTTACGAGTATATCAAGACTTGTTTCCGTAAACCTCTTGTGGAAATACTCCTATTTTGCAATTCTCAACATATGATTAAGTCTATTTCGATATCTTTTGTATTGGTGTTGGTTCAGAGGCGTTGGGACTTTGAGGTATCTTTTATATAGTTGTTTCTTCCTGTTTATTGATTTTAGTAATCCCTTGGTTATCCATGTTTTTTTGTAACTTTGGTTCAAGCTTTTAGCAGACTTAAGGGGGAAACTATTGTCATATGCAGTTCTTATAATACTATGAAATAAGTTAAACGCTGTCTCGGTGTCAGGTTCCGCTAATACTCCCGTCCATGACACGTCAGACAGGAGTCCCTTGAATTTTTCTGTGTTTCTGTCATAATTGCCGGTATTCATATTCG
>NC_049981.1:33632604-33652444 GCF_000003815.2 Branchiostoma floridae
GCAGTACCAAAGGAAGCCGCTAGGGGGCCCAAATTCTAATTATTTTTCAGCTTTCATCGCAAACTACCAACACACCAAGTATGAAACCAATCCACCAGGCCGTTCTTTAGTTATCTTGTTGACAGACAGACAGACAAACGCAGGATAAAATATAACCTCCATGACATTTCATGGAGGTAATTATACATAAACTTTGTAGTTGTATGTCTTATAGCATTGGAAATCATGCACTACAGGTTTCAGTGGGGTTCAAGTCGGTTGACCTGTTAAACGTGTTAGTCGTGTAAGTTACATTTATTTGGGCGATTCACCGCGAACAACCCAATTGAAGCCCGCTCCGCGCTTTTCTTGGTTCACATCGCCTTGAGGATGGAGCTTCAGGCCGAAGCATTACCAGAAGATTTCTGTTGCAGCATTAGTTAGAGTCTAGTTCACTTTCAATGTTTTATCTTTGTTAATCGATGTGCATCTATATATCTCACGATCAGCCCTGTTCTCTAAGCTGACCCTCGAGGTTGCCGGGATAAATAGTCTCACCGTTTCCTGGGAAGTCTTCCGGGATCTTCAGATCTCAGGATACAAGCTCACGTCCGTTCGCGCAGACGATGTGCAGGGCTCGTACCAGCAGCTGGTTCTCGCACATGGAGACACCTCAGCTACCGTGACGGGGCTGCTTGTCGGCACGGAGTACATACTGGAGGTTGGGAACAGTCTTCAGGCAGAAGCCGCTGGAGCTTACAAGACAGCTGGTAAGGCTTACGAAACAATTATGATGCTTCCGATCGATTCCAGTCCTGAAATAATGGGTCGGTACATAGCGTGATGATGAAGGGGCTAAGTAATGTAAGATAAGTCAGCGTGGTAGATCCGGTAAGGACCATTTGATTATTTTTTTCTGCTTGAATGAAGTAAAACTGCCTCATCTTCAGATAACCAAAATGCTGGAAATGTAAGTAAAGTGAATCTGTTTTATTGCAGAATGCGATGCAGGTTATGACCTGAATGCCGATGGCAGGGATTGTGTTGGTGAGTTTTCTCTCTCATATTCCCTCGCTCCCTCCCCTGCTCCCTCCCCTGCTCCCTCCCCTGCTCCCTCCCTTGCTCCCTCCCTCCCTCCCTCCCTCCCTCCCTCCCTCCCTCCCTCCCTCCCTCCCTCCCTCCCTCCCTCGCTCCCTCCCTCCCTCGCTCCCTCCCTCCCTCCCTCCCTCCCTCCCTCCCTCCCTCCTTCCATCTATCTATCCAACCATCCATCCATCCATCCATCCATCCATCCATCCATCCATCCATCTATCCATCAAACCATTTACGTTACGATGGTTATCCTCAGAGATACAATGATATTCACTCTTTCCTCATCTCTCAGTCTGTCAGAATCCGCTGGGGATGGAATCTGGTGCCATACCTGACAGCAGCATCACCGCATCCTCGTTCGCTGATGGAAAACCGCCCAAAGACGCACGTTTAAACGGAAACAGCGCATGGGTTCCGGAAAATGACAGAGCCGGAGAATGGTTACAGGTATTTATACAGTTTGATTTATTCAAAAGCCTTGTATTGCTTATTTGGAAAGGGATCATTTTCTGTTAGAATTATGGTAGGCAATTTCACCCACCACAACACTCATCAGGTTGACGCCACTTTCGTATTCGGAACCAAAATGATGCAATGCGTGCTTTGCCGCGGTGTAAACTCGTGCACGTTTTTAAAGTAGAGGAGCCTCACTTGAACCCACTTTCACTTGTTGATCAAAGCCAAATGTTTCTACTCTTTACCTCAACAATACCCGACCTCTCCATTGTACTGGAATGATAAATATGCTGCATTGAGAATTAATGCTACATTGTTATGTCAGTTGTAATCACCTAGATCTGCTCCTTTGCGCTTCTACCCTTTACCACAACAGTAAATGGAATAATAAATTTTCTGCATTGAGAATCAATGCTACATTGTTATGTCAGCTCCCAGCGCATGCCGTCAGTTGTAATCAACTAGATCTGCCCTCTTCACTTTGTTACGCTTTAACAAAATAATTACCATATTGTGCCATTTAGGTGGATCTAGGAGAGATGATGCGCATCGACGGCGCCATTACACAGGGTCATTCCGGATCCTGGGTAACGGAGTACGTGCTCCAGTACAGTGCAGATGGGACAAGTTTTACGACACATGTGGGCAGCGATGGCTCAGATAAGGTAAAGTAGATACAAAACTATTCCAGATAAGACAAGTGATCATTTATTCTGTCCTGCAATCTTAACGAAAATCTGTACTGGTCACAATTGTTTGCTTTCGTAGACGACTGTTAATACACACTTACGGATGTCGAGGGCTTAATTTCATGTCAATCAACGGAGATTGTTTCGTGGATAATACAAAAGATCTACAGAAGATTAAAAAACGCCTCCATTTCAATTATCATTTTACTTTCCAGATTTTTACAGCCAACGCGGACGACAGCACACCGGTCGCAAACCTCCTGAACAACCCAGTTGAAGCCCGTTATATGCGTTTCGTGGTCCAGTCCTGGTCCGATTCTGGTATCGCTCTAAAGCTGGAGATTTGGGGGTGTAACACCGGTAAGTTTCTGTTTTTGACTTGTTGACACTCCAGCCCACTTGTAATGTAAAAGTCATTGTTGATAGCCAAGTGCTATCAGGACTGACTCTCTATGATGCCGGGAAAGATCGTATCAAGACACAATGGCTAATAAAGGTTATTGATTGATTGACTACCTTTTTGGTGTTTTTGCCTTACCATATGCTTGTTATATGTTAAGTAGATTTTACGCCACCATTTGTACCTGCTTTCAGGTCATTCAAAGAAATGTTTTGCTTAGCTAGTCTCCAAGCAGATCCTACGGTGCCATAAAATAGTATGAAAGCTGGCCAAGGAATATAGCTGTCAAAGGGAGTTAAATGTGCACCGGATCGCATACACACTCTTAGGCCGGCTTCACTCCTTTGCCAGCTTTTGATACTTTCTTATGCTACCGTAGGATCTGCTTGGAGATTATGCTTAGCGACACGAAGGAAACGCCTGTCGCAAGTACTAGAAACGCACGAATTAGTTCTTTTAATTTTCCGCCATAATATACATGTACATCTAAAAGTCAGGCCGGCTTGTCAGGTGTCGTCCATACTACGTTTTAAGTGTGATATAATTCGCCCATGAAAAGACCTTTTACGATGATTTGTAATCTATTATCGGCTAAATTTTATTTTTGCGTAGTAAACCCACAACCTACAGAGCTCTGTTCGTTTTGTGGTTGGAACATGACATCACATATCCCAATGCCTGTGGATGATGTATATTTTTTAACAACAGTAATAGTAAGTTTAAGTTGGTACCTAATATACCTTCCAGTTCCACGTCTCTCGGGACTGACCCTAGAAGATGTCGGGCTGAACCTAGATAATGACGATCAGACTGACGATGATCAGCTCACCGTTTCCTGGGAAGTCGTGGGGAACCTTCCGATCTCGCGCTACAGCCTCAGCTACAGCCTCGGCTACAGCCTCAGCTACAGCCTCAGCTACAGCTACCCCTTGGACCAGGAGGTTGGCTCCCCACCGACAGCAGACGCCACCTCGGCAACCGTGCCTGGGCTACAGGCCGACACGGACTACATCATCAGGCTCACTTCTTTTGATGATACTGACCAGCCAACCGGAGTTGTCAGCGGTACATTCAAGACAGGTGGGTGATGCTCGCACGATTTCCCGCGATGGAGTTTCCATGCGCGGCATTAGCGTCGTACGTCGTAAGTCGGGGAAGAACCGGGCAGGTTCAAACATTATAAAGCCGTGGTCACAAAGGTTGTGGGACATCATACGACGGGGGTGATAAGAGTGTAGCTACGTCAATTACAAGTAGAGGTCAAATGGATTTTGAACATGTTCAAAACGTCTCCATCGTCGTGCGATTTTTATTGTCCCCATAGCAGGCATCAATACGGCCATTTTTCTACTGATGAAGTGAAATATTCATTAATATTAATTCTAACCATGCTGTGGTGAGTTCAGTTTTCCTGATATTGTCGATGTTGATGAAAAGGGAATCAAACCTTCAGTAGCAACTGTTCACAGTAGCAACCAGAGAACAGCGCGCACATAGAAGAGCCTGCTTGCAAGGCAAGGTTTTCCACGTGGCAGATTCAGTATCACGCGCAGGTGATGCATGCACTTGTTTGATGACTACATACACGTGGGTTCATAATTAGATCAGATCAGCATCACCGGAAGATTTTGTGTTGCTGCACTTATTAGAGTCTAGTTCACTTACAATAATTTATCTTTCTTGATCAATGTGCATTTCAGCCCCACGGCTCTCTGGGCTGACCCTCGACCGTGCCGGGATAAATAGCCTCACCGTTTCCTGGAAAGTCTTCGGAAATCTTCCGACCTCCAGCTTCATCCTCAGCTACCAGCTGGCAGACGGGTCGGACTCGTCTGCGGACCTGCCCACACCACCCGCCGCAGAGGACATCTCGGCTACCGTGTCGGGGCTGCTTGTCGGCAGGGAATACACCATCACGCTCACTTCTAAAGACGAGAGCAGCCAGACCAACGCAGAAATCAGCGGAACTTACAAGACAGCTGGTAAGGCCTAAGAAAAAAATTATGATGCTTCCGATCGATTCCAGTCCTAAAATAATGGGTCAGGACATAGGGTGATGATGATTGGGCTAGGTAAGGTAAGGTAAGTCAGCGTGGTATATCCGTTAAGGACCATTTGATTCTTTGTTCTGCGTAAATGAAGTAAAACTGTCTCATCTTCAGAAAACCAAAATGTTGGAAATGTAAGTATAGTACTAAGTACATCTGTTATATTGCAGAATGCGATGCAGGTTATGACCTGAGTTCCGATGGCACGGATTGTTTTGGTGAGTTTTCTTCTCTTTCGTATTCTTTCTCTTCCTCCCTCCCTCTCTGCCTCCCCCTGACTTCCTCTCTCACTTCCTTCGACTGGTAATGTGGTGTGTTTAGTTTCCATAATCTTCCTCTTAGCAGAGAAAGAATTATGTACCATTTCTTAAAGAATCTTTGCTATGACCCGGCTACAGCATCAGTTCAGATCACTTGCCTTATGTCTTATTCTCGTCAACTACTTCACCACACAGTATCAGTGATCTCGGCCCTGACCCTTAAAATGGCCGGGGTTGATGATCTGGAAGTTTCCTGGACAAAGGCGGCTGGTGCTCAGATTGACAGCTACAGCCTCAGCTACGAGCCGGCGGACGGGACGGGCACTTCTGAGGAACTGAATTCCGCACCGGAACCAGGCGACATCTCGGCTACCGTGTCGGGACTGCTGCCCTACACACGCTACATCCTCACGCTCAACTCAACTGACCCGGACCGGCAAAACGGACATACCATCGGGACTTTCAGGACAGGTGGGTAGTACCGACATACTGAGACATTTAACCTTGGGCCGACATTGGGCTAGTACTACATTGTGTACAAAACTGAACTAAAACAACAGGAGCTAATTGACTCATTTGCATTAACTGTGTCTTAGCCTTGCTATCCTTTGAAATCCAAATTGTCTTCAGCTTGACTTTGGCTTACCTTTGTTTTCTTTGGAACCCAAATTGTCTTCAGTCTGAATTGTCTTACAACGTTTCCTATTGGACAACTGAAATTGTCTTCATTCATAGTTAGAGTATAAAAGACCTGTTTCTTCCAGATCTCTTCAGTGTCACTGACTATCAAAGGATAGTGGATTCTATCTGAAACGTCTGGCCATTTCAAAGCCATATCCAGTTGCTTGAGTAACTATTTTTTTGGTGTAAAACTGAATGGTGTATGATGAGTTATAATGGTTATCAGTCCCGCTTCTGGACCAGAAGGTTATGGGTTCCAATCCCGATCAGCCCGCTCCTAGTACGACATACAAGCCGCTGTCCTTTAAATTCAAAGAATCCACCATGTAGGTACTTTCTGAAAGAATAAATCGGTGCATCGCGTGGGGAATTCACAGAAACATGCATCTCCTTTCCACTGTCTGCCCTTTCTGAGGCCACACAAATTGCATTTCTTGGTTATCATATAAATCCTGTCCAACTATTTAATACTTGTAATGAGATAGTTGAGTATGGGTAACCCTGTAGAACTGCTGTGTACATGCATTTTGGCAAAGCACAGCGGCTGACCCTATCAAAGCCCGCTGTGTTCTTTAGTTGGTTCAAACGTGCCCCATCGCCAGTACAGTAGCTTTCTGCTCTTGCCTTTCTTGGTGTTCGGATCACTTGCAATGTCTTATTTTTGTCAACCACTTCACCAAACAGAATCAGTGATCTCGGGCCTGACCCTTATACGGGCCGGGATTGATGATCTTGAAGTTTCCTGGACAAAGGACGCTAGTGCTCAGATTGACAGCTACAGCCTCAGCTACGAGCCGGCGGACGGGACGGGCACTTCTGTGGACCTGAATTCCGCACCGGGAGCAGACGACATCTCGGCTACCGTGCCGGGACTGCTGCCCTACACAAGCTACGTCATCACGCTCACTTCTTCTGACCAGGGCCGGGAAAACGGAGTAATCGTCGGGACTTTCAGGACAGGTGGGTAGTGCTGATGTACTGAGACATTTAACGTTGGACCGACATTGGGCTAGTACTACAGTAGGGTTAATTTTCTGTTGCAATGTTTTTCTGTTTCTGTTGCACTTTTTACTTCATTTGATATAAAATTACATGTACGTATGGGTTACCACCCAGGGCACATTGAAAACCGCGATATGTCACCCCTGGTAAATAAATAAAAACAAACAAACATTGTGTACAAAACTGAATGGTGTATAATAGGTTATTTGTCAACCACTTTACCACACAGAATCAGTGATCTCGGACCTGACCCTCGATGGGGGAGGAATGGACCAACTCGTTGTTTCATGGGGAAAAGCTCAAGGTTCTCAGATCTCGCGCTACAGCCTCAGCTACAGGCCGGTGGACGGGACGGGCTCGTACCGGGACCGGGAGCTGGACCCACCGGCAGCAGACGCCACCTCGGCTACCGTGTCGGGGCTGCTGCCCGGCATAAGCTACACCATCACGCTCACTTCCTTTCAACCGTTGGGCAACGCTGGCCGGCGAAAAAGAAGTGAGCAAGACCGGCAAAACGGAGTTATCACCAGGACATTCAGGACAGGTGGGTAATGAATGAATGAAGACCTTTATTGTACAGTTTTGCCCAACCGAGCTAAGTACAGGTCACAACAAGTCAAAACATATATACATATAAAATTGACCAAAATACCCCATTGCTTTATCCTCCCTGCAATCCAGCACGTATGCTTTCAGACAGTTTTCTTTTTCTGTTGGACTATTCCAGAGTCCGCTGTCGTGAACGTAGAGTGCGCCGAAGGCAACATGACCATTTCCATTCCGCGTGTGGCTCTGTCCGGTGTGGACGTGGGCAGCATGCACCTTCTGGACACCAGCTGCGTCGCCAGCGTGGACGTAGATTGGGTCACCCTGGAGACACACCTGGAGGAGTGCGGGACGCGGCGGCAGGTGAGGCACCACACCTCATTTCCGCCCCTCCTGGGTACTAGCTTAGTAATAATAAGTTTATTGCAAATTCTTGCCCGAGGGCTATATAATTGCAGGTGACCAAAAAAAATAGACAAATAATGGTAAGCACTAAAACAGTATAGTAAGCGACTACTCTAGTCTAACTTAAAGATGTAACTTATTGGATTTGACTTCTTTTTCTGAGACAGTGGACCGCGAAAGATACCACTTTTTCTGTAATGTGTGGGTTTTGCGACGTTAAAAGGGGAGTAGTTTTCTTTTTCTAGCTTAGTGCGGCACGCCTAATTCCCTCCCCACATGGATACTAGCTTAGTGCGGCGCTCACACATGCAGGGGAAGAATTGAATTTATTAATAAGTGATTGCATTTGAGGTTGCTTCGTTTGTCACCAAGAAAGAGGGGGGGTGGGGCTGAAATAAGTCATAGCTACATGATTCTTTGGATCCAACTTGTCTGACATTATTTGCTTTATTCAAACGCTCTTCGCATTTTGCACATTTTGGACTCCTCTGCCTCTTGTATTTCCGCAGATCTCAGGAGAAGACAAATTCATCTTCTCCAACGAGGCCATCGCGGACGAGGTGACTGACTCCAGCGGCGCGGTGATTTACCAGGGAGTCAGCCTGCCCTTCCAATGCGAGTTCCTCCGTCAGTTCGACATCACCCAGGGCGGGGACATCATGTTCGTCATCCCGCCGCCAAGGTAGGAACCTCCCGCACAGCTAAACCATGCTGAAGGCGTATATAGTAAGGGTCTTTAGGCACAACCAGGGTTTGAATGGCTGGATAAGATTCTTGCTGCTACTTATAGCGGCGATAATGCCGTCCCAAACGTGGCTCAGTTTGTATCCCCCCTCATCTCTGTTCATGACTACTTCCTGATCCAGACTGCCCACTTTATCGTTTGGAACGGCATTCTCACTGCTGCAGCGCCACCTACATCGGCTATTAGTGGCAGCGAGAATCAGATCATGTCATTCTAACCCTGATGATGGTGTCTGACAGACATCGAAACGTTGGAAGTAAGTACTCCCTGGTTGTGCCTAAAGAACCTTACTATATGAATAATTGACGACCTGATGAAGTTAAGGGCTATATGTTTAAGGCGACGTGTTGCCTTGCAGTAACCTGATACCACCGTTTCCTATCTCCTCCAGGTTTGAAATCATTGACGCGGAGGGAGAAATGACCTTGGAGATGCGAACGTACAAGTCTCCAGACTTCGGAGCAAGCTACAAGTCTACTGACTTCCCCATTAAGGTCGGCAACTTTGTATTCAAGTTTTACCCGTCTCCTTGTACAGACATACATACTTACATACATACCTACCTACCTACCTACATACATACATGACCTTTATTTTAACCGGATGGCCCTGTGGACCAAAGTCGCTCCTCCTAGACGTCCAGTGTGAGGGGTAGGTGTTTTTTGTTTGTTTGTTTATTTATTTATTTATTTATTTGCACAACAAAAAATACATAAGAAATACAGAAAGTAGCTGATCTTGTACTTGATCATCCCAGGTCACACCGGATGACCGTCTGAACTTTGGCCTGAGCGTGACGTCACCGCTTGACAACGTGGAGCTGTTTGCACGTGACTGTGTGTCCACCCCCAGTACCGACCCGAACGACTCTCCAAGGGTCGACATCATCGTGGATGGGTACGTTTGCACCTGGGTTATTTATATTTAAGAGTCTCATGTATGTAGAAAACGAAGTACACTTTGTCCCGGAGTGTTCCCTGTACAAAGACCTGCAAAATGCATTCGTTAATGCTGCACATGTATATTAAAAAAATATGCGCACATGACGAAGGAAGATCTGTTCAAATACCTTATGTCATCATCTAACTACGATATACTGGAAAAACTCTGTAAGTTCGTCTACACATGCTTTAAGAAGAGAAGAAGCAGTGAACTGTAGTTTATGTATAGCTTTCCGTTTACTCCCTTTGTACCAAACTAACTGCATTTAGCCCCAATGGGGTATGAATATGCAATAAACGTCATTGTCATTATATCTCACTAATTTGACAAAGTTGAATAACTGATTGCGGCAGATTAGTCAGGACGGCTTTGTAGCTGGAATTTGTTGGTTGGTTGGTTAGTTATTTGGTTGGCTTGTGTTGGTTGTTTGTGATAAGTTTGTTTGTTTGTTTGTTGATTCTTTGTGCAATCTTACGGCGATCATGAGTAACTCGGCAGTAGGACAGACTTGGTACTGCATGTGTCTCGTTATCAAATGATGTGTTCCTCTAACTTTGCAGCTGTCAGGTTGCTGAGACTCTAGAGAAGGACAATGAACGTTCTAATGACACTGCTCTGTACTACACCGTGGCCGCCTTCGGCTTCCCCAATTCTATCGA
This sequence comes from Branchiostoma floridae, assembly GCF_000003815.2. Classification (NCBI taxonomy): domain Eukaryota; kingdom Metazoa; phylum Chordata; class Leptocardii; order Amphioxiformes; family Branchiostomatidae; genus Branchiostoma; species Branchiostoma floridae. Next base: position 33,642,509 of record NC_049981.1, read on the forward strand.
ACAGAACCTGGTAAAAAACGAAAACGTGTTGGACCGATTCGCTTCTGTGGTGGCTGGCGAAGAATGCTTATTAAGGTCACATTCATAACGTATCACAGCCGTATACATTTATCGTTGATATATTTTTGGCTTAAACCTCCACAAACTCTGTATTGATAGGCTAGTTTTATCCGAAAAGCTATTTTGATTTTTTCGCTTTTTGCATTTTTTGACATCGTTTTACCCGGAGCAAAAGAATGAGACTTGAATCGAGCCAATATATCATTCTTCTGCCGATGTGCTGTTAAACGTGCAACCCTCAAAACTGAAGCAAAAGCAAGCTGCCTTAATCTTGGTGGAGGTTAGAGTCTGAGAAGTGTTTATTTTCCGTTTGTCATTGACGTCCCATTATTCCCCAGGTGTACTTCCACTGCACCATGATCGTCTGCTTCAAGGACAACCCGAACTCCCGGTGCAGCCAGGGCTGCATCTCCTCCGTGCGGGGCAGGCGGGACACCTCCGGCGGGCAGGACGGGAGGGTTCGCCGACACCACAACGGGGACACCTCCGGCGGGCAGGACGGGAGGGTTCGCCGGGACAGCAACGGGGACACCTCCGGCGGGCAGGACGGGAGGGTTCGCCGGGACAGCAACGGGGACACCTCCGGCGGGCAGGACGGGAGGGTTCGCCGGGACAGCAACGGGGACACCTCCGGCGGGCAGGACGGGAGGGTTCGCCGGGACAGCCACCAGGACCACCAGGGAAGAATTTCGCAGGGGCCGTTCGAGCTGGAGTTTGAAGAAGAAGCAGGAGCAGGTACGTAGTGAAACTCATTTTTCCTGACCTAAAAAAAACCAGAAATGTACCTCAGGTTTTGTCATGATGCGCTAAAAACACACGCATTTAGACGCAATCGAGATTAGTTTGGGACCTTTACAGGGAGACACGCAAGGATTGATTCATGTCAAAAAGAAGCCCGCATGAACTCAGACATACGTACACTCCTGAATACTATTCCTGAACAAAAGATGGGATATGTGCAATCCTTAGAGGAATAAATTCCTGGATAATGTTTATGTAGTGCTTGTATGTAGATCTTGACATTGCTTCTTGCAGAAGTTACAACTTGCAGAAGTTACAACTTGCAGAAGTTACAACTTGCAGAAGTTACAACTTGCAGAAGTTACAACTTGCAGAAGTTACAACTTGCAGAAGTTACAACATGCAGAAGTTACAACTTGCAGAAGTTACAACTTGCAGAAGTTACAACTTGCAGAAGTTACAACATGCAGAAGTTACAACTTGCAGAAGTTACAACTTGCAGAAGTTACAACTTGCAGAAGTTACTAAACTTGAACCTGTCCTCCTGTCCCACAGGACCTGGTGCAGCTGGAGTCCCGGTGGGAACCATGTTTGGGGCGTTTCTTGGGGTTGTCGGGATCATGGCCCTCCTGATCGTGGCGGTTCTCCTGGTTCTGGCCTTCAGGCGCAAGAAACGACAGGATGACGACACCGTCGGTAGGTGACTGCATCTGTACATGTGTTTCACCAGGCATTAAAGGTGCGCTCTCACTGCACTTGCGTCAAGCTTGCGTCACTGCGGGTTCGTTCACAGCGCCATTGTTTATTTTGACCGATTTTTCGTCCCATTTTTTATAATTTAGATATTAAGTGATACGTAAAAGTATGACTTAGAAAACGACAAAATACACAAAAAGTAAGTTCGTTATCTCTGAAATTCGTTGAGTATCTTTTGAACCCCGCAGTGACGCAAGTTTGACGCAAGTGCAGTGAGAGTGCACCTTCAGGCACAGAGTAACATTTTAGACTAGGCTATAACACTCAGTACGACGTGAGATCATTTGTCATCAACTACATCAGTTTAAGTGTCATCCAGTGACAGAGAAACGAAATCGAATTATTATTCTATTATCAAACCATGTTCTACCTTACAGAGATGTCTTTATTTGTGACATCTGTTAATCAGAAGGCAATGCCACGCATGTCTATCCACCGGTCAAAGAAAGGGGGGTTTCTATTTTGATAAAAAAAATTGTCAAACTAGCGCTCCTAGGATGCCATCTGCAACAGTCTGTGTGTGTGACCTTATATAATAAGTGAGTGGATAGCGGAACCGTTTTGCTAATATAAGTGCACATTTTGTTTTCCCTGTTAGGACTGGACAACAAGGCCTTCCAGACCTGGTGGAGGATGACCACGATTGACACCTCAAACACCAAGGCATGACGCGTTCCACCAGAGCCGGAGTAAAGAAGACGAAAAACGTAGGATTTTGCCCCTAGTCTTTTCTTTTTAGCTCAAACAAACCTTTGTAATTGTCAGTTTGCTTCGATTTGGTGAACATAACAAACAGCGATGATACGAGTTTCCACCTAAACTTGTAGCCCTCCTTGTAAAGTTGTTGTAGTGAAGTGTCAACAAACATTTGAAAGAGATATGCTATCCATCGGTTATACTGTTGACTGTCTACAATGTATGATGATAAATTTCATCATACATTGTAGACAGTCAACAGTATGACCTGGCTCTCAATCTCAACTCTATAATCGTACATTGTAGACAGTCAACAGTGCAACCTGGCTCTCAATCTCAACTTTATAATCGTACATTGTAGACAGTCAACAGTATAACCTGGCTCTCAATCTCAACTTTATAATCGTACATTGTATACAGTCAACAGTATAACCTGGCTCTCAATCTCAACTTTATAATCGTACATTGTATACAGTCAACAATGTAACCTGACTCTCAATCTCAACTTTATAATCGTACATTGTAGACAGTCAACAATATAACCTGCTCTCAATCTCAACTCTATAATCGTACATTGTAGACAGTCAACAGTATAACCTGGCTCTCAATCTCAACGTATTGCAGATGGAGCTATCACCAAAAACATTGGTAAAAACAACTGTTGAAACTCCACCTAAACTTAGTGCAATATACTTCATATCATAATACAATAATGGGGAAAAAAAGAAAATAACAGTGGGTCTTTATCTTAACTTAGACAATGTGATGAACTTTATAATTGCGTAACATAGTATAGATTTTCCATCCGAATTCCCACAACAAACAACAACGGAAAAAAAGAAAAAAATCATATCAAAAATGCCCCCATCTAAACTTAGACAGTGCAGTATGCTGCAGTATAAACATATAACAATAGTTTATATAACAATACAACAACAGTTAAGCCTTTTATTTGAACTTAGTGTAGACTTAATCATCATCAGAAAACAAACGAAAAAAGTATTGGCTCATGATCCAAAGTTATACATTATAATCCACTTTATCATTAAACTAAAAAGATAAAGTGGTGAAAAATAAAACAAACAAAAAATACAGAAAGGCTTATACTCTGTAGGTAACTTTATCATCATATAACAATAAATAAGACAAGCAATGTTAACAATGCAGTATATCTTATCATTGTACAATGGTTAAAGAACATAGAAAAAAAATCCAAAAAAATAGACAGTTAAGTATACTTTGCCATCATACAATAACATTAAAGTCATTCCTGCTAAAATTAATGTAGTATACTTAATCATCATACGTAGGAAAAATTCTAAAAAAATAATAGCTCTTCATTATTAAAACTTAGGATAAATGTTATCATTATGAAACAACTGAACTTAGACATAAAACAGCAATCGAAAAATTAAAAAATTGAAAAAAAATCAGTTGAAAAGGGCTCCCAATTTTAACTTAGACAGTTCAATATACTTAATACAATATCATAATACAACAATTTTAGGCTCTTTATCCAATGGTAGTGCAGTATACATTATCAATATACAACTATAGTAAAAAAAGATTTATAAAAAACTTCCAATCTAAACTTAGACAGTGTAGTATACATTATAACCATGCAGAAATACCAATGGATTCCCACCTAAACTTAACGCAGTATATTTTATCATTATACATGGTGTGTGAAACATGGGTAAAAAAACAAAAAAAATCGGCTCTTTATCCAATTTTAGACGATATGGTGAACTCCATCATTATATATCAATAGCATGAACTTTTTGAACTAAGTCAGCATAGTGCAATAATTTTGTAGGCTCATATCTACGAGCAGTATATATACTTTATCATCGTTTTACAACTATACTAAAGAAAGGGGTGGAACTCACCAACTCAGCTAATTGCAGTATACTTTACTAATACAACAATACCGTAAGTTTTTATTATACAACAATGGTGAAAAACAATAAAAAAAATGAAAAGAATATTCATATATACTTAGTGTAGTTAAATTTATTATCATATAACCATAATACAGCCTTTCCATTTGATTACAATGTAGTATATTGCATCATTGTACAACAATATAAAATGAAATAGAAAAAAAATGATAAAAAAGCTCCTCATCTAAACTAAGATAGTTCAGCATACATTATGATTATACAACAATACTAAAGCTTTCCATTTGAACTTGTTTTAGTACTTTTATCGTTATACTTGGGAAAAATAAAAATAAAACATATTGGCTCTTTATCCAAGCTTAGACGATGTGGTGAACCTCATCACTATATAACAAGACTATAGACTTTTAATCTTTAATAACTAAGCGTAGTGGACTTTTTCATCATGCAATAACTGTGTAGGCTCTTATCTACGAGTAGTATACTTAATCATTATACCATAGTAATAAAAAGATAAATAAAAAGCAAAAAAAAATATCTCCATTTCAACTAAGTGCAACTCAAAATGTTAAAAAAATAAAACGACAAAAATAACTCCCATCTTAACTTAGACTGTTCAGTTTACTTTATCATCATACAACAATAGCATAGGCTCTTTATCAAAACGTAGTGCAGTATACATCATGAGTAAACAACAATCACGATAAAACGTTTAAGAAGCTCTCAATCTAAACTTAAACAGTGTGGTAAACTCAAGTCAACATTCAACAATAGTGTAGGTCCCTTAACATCATACTACAATACTTAAGATAAATACTTTTTAGTGCAGTACTCAAGTACAAAAATTGGAAAGCAAAAGTAAAACAACAACAATAGTACCCTCCGTCTAAACTTAAACAGTTAATCAAACTTGGTACTCTCTAGAGACTCTCCATCTAACCTTAGGTAGACGATGAAATACTTTCATCACCAAAAAAAAAGCTCTGGGTGTCGCAAAGCTGTGTAAGTTATAAGGTACAAGCTTGTTTATTGGTGGCTGCTTTAATTTTTAACAGCTAATATTTAGCAGCAAGAATGGACTTATTTCGGAATGTCTCACACACTGCTAGGCTGCTAGAATGTATTCTCTAACCTTTAAATTGACATTGCATGTTGGTCATTGGTGATGCCTTTTACTAAAATGTATGTGCTTTTCTCTTTTTTGCTCTAACAACAAATCGCGTCAACTCATCTTCAGAATCTATTTTCAATTTCCACTTTTTTTAGAATCTGTTCCTCTAGTATGTATTATCCATTTCTCTTTATTTTCATACTTGTAGTCAAATATTGACTGCAGCTAAACCCTGCAATTAGTAATTGGTGTTTTTATCATTAGAGTATATGGAATTCTTCTTTTTTTTGTTCCTATTACGATCTCTTTAGCTTATATACAAAATCTATTTTCTACTTCCCCTATTCTAGTGTCTATTCCTCTATATTCTTCTTCTATTTACCTTTATAATAGCTTTATATTTGTAGCTAAATAATGCAACGGTGGCGCAAAAAAAATGGTGCAAAGACTCATTAAAGAGAACACAGTGTTTAACGTGACATAGTTCACTCATCAATTCATATTGGCCTTCAAATCGTATCAATAATCAGTTCAGTTTAGTTCATCCCTGTGAGGTAACAACACCACCTTCACTCATAGCACACGGCACCGTTTCTCTGCTAGAAGATGTATTTGGGTCCGCATTTGTACTTGTTACATGAATGATTGCATCTCAGCAACTGTATGTTAACTTGTATGTTAACTTGTATGTTAACTTGTATGTTAACTTGTATGTTAACTTGTATGTTAACTTGTATGTTAACTTGTATGTTAACTTGTATGTTAACTTGTATGTTAACTTGTATGCTAACTGGTTCTGTACTGTACATCTACGCCGAGAACATGCATAGAATAACCTTGTAGAAAAGTACCTTTGTTGACAGGTGAACTATTGTCTCTTGATTACTGTGTAGTAAGACGTGGATTGGCGAGATGTATTTTGTTATGTCTCGTGATGAAACATGGAAATATCTGAGAATAAATCTGGAGTCTTGGGAAAAAATCTCTTGTCTGTGTCTTATGTCAACCATTCCTATATCATATCATATCATAACAGTAACGTATATCGTAATTATATGTATGTTTTACTTCTAGAAAGAAGGGTATGCTTCCCCTCACAGCAGAACCAAAGTGCCTCCTGCCACAAAACCACACAAATAAAAGCAACAAACTGTATCAGGTGTGGTGATGAAAGAAGCAGAGAATGTTTTTATAATAAAAAAACTTAACGAATGTGACTCAATATGCAATTTCAACTATTTCCCTTTAATGCTGAGGGACATACTGACACATCCTGGCCCCGCAAGACCATGAAACATAAAACAAGCACAAGTATGAGTAGAGGACTTGAAAATAAAAATTAATAAAAAAGATAATTAATGATACACAAATGTGCAAAAGACCTCCATTAAAACACAACTCAATTTAAATATTGAGTGAGTGAGTCTGTGCGTGAGTGAGTGAGTGAGTGAGTGAGTGAGTGAGTGAGTGAGTGAGTGAGTGAGTGAGTGAGTGAGTGAGAGTGATATTGGGACTATTGAATGATAAGCACACATATGTCACTGGCACCAAATTAAAAAGGAATGATTAAATCACCATTATTTGGCATTAATTTGTAAGATTACAGCCCAATACCCTATTAGAGCCCCATCTGCAGTACCTATCCAAATCGCCGGGCAAGAACAGTACAATAGCCCAAATCTGGTATCTTTAAACATGGACAATCTTGAAAGGGTCGAATAGGGGTTTAGATATGTAGGGCCGTTCCAAGTAGAAGAATGGCAATTTTGAAGACATAAGGCCACGTTGATTTGATTATATGTATGACATCCTCTAGAAACCCAAAACTGATGCGAGCATGCGAATAAAATAAAGTTGCTGTCATAATAAAATTCAAGTGGTCAGGAAGGTTGAACAAATGACGCATCACATAGAATATGGTATACCGAACAATAGATTCTTCATTTTTGTTCTTTCACATATTTTTGACCTTGGAATGTTCTATGATATTAGTATACGTTTTACAATATTTTATTTTGTAATCCACAGCATACATTTGCGTATTTTGCAGATTTTTTGTACGGTTTACAGTATGGTTGATTTTTCTTTTTTTCTTTAATAAGGCCGAAAATTAATGCGCGCGGAGATGTCATCCATATAATCAAATGGCCTAAATGTAAAAAAAAAGATTTTCCGTGATAAAAGTGATGAAGTTTACATTTATAGAGGCTCGTGACCAGAGTAGCTACAACGTAAAACAGTCCCCAAAATCATTGTGAATAACCTTCCGAACATTTTTGTATCTTATTTAATGTATATTTACACAGCGATAACATAAATTTTAAAGTCTAGTAAAGAAACGTAAAAAAACAAAAGTGTAAAAGGTGAAAAGACTGAAGATTATGCTAAGCTCTCCTTCAATTAAATATTAATCATACCACCGATATAAAATTAAAAAGATGTGAGCAACGTGAAGAAAACGATGGGATGCAGCATCTCGAGAATTGATTTAAAATTGAAGAGTTGTTGTATAAGAAACCAAGCAGATGTCGGGTGATGGGTGATACGTATGTGGAACTATGAACAGCCATCTGATTAAATCCTCCTGTAGGTTTCCATTCTGAAGTTATGGGACTCAGCTTCGAAGACCCCCGAAAGTAATTTATGACTGAAAATGACTGAAATTGCGAAGGCTACCCTGATGATTTCAGTAAAGATATAAACATAAGTTTTATATTCATATAGATTGTTCTTTTAGCCTCATAGACCTAAAGCTGCAGGCGAATAACTGAAGGGCGTACATGGGGGTTCCCAGATTAATGAAAGCAAAATTCTGATCTCTTTATATTTCTATAAAAAGCCAACATTACCAGAATTACCTGTCATTTACCGCTATTGGTGCACTTTTTCGCGCAGTGTTAATATTTAAGAGTTATTGCTTGAGAAAACCAGGCAAAACCAGGCAGATGGGGGTCAGCCAAATCGGCTCATACATCTTTGAGAGAGACTTTATTTGCCATGGGGCACGCCACTAATCTTCCTGGACTTCATACAGACAATGTATGTGTGGTAGGTATGGGGAACTGTGAACAGCCATATGATTAAAACCCTCCAGCTGGTTTTCGTTATGGCGTTCTGGGACCCCCTTCTGAGACCCTCCAAAATCCAACAATTTATGGCCGAAAATTACTACATTTCAGCCCCTGAAGGCTGTTGCTGCATTTTGTGTCCTGCAACGAATGACGTAATAAAGCATTCATTCTGATTAGACAGCGAGGGTCTTCTTCAGGTTTTTGACTATGATAAATCAGGTAATGACGGCTCACTACACGGAGTAACATATGGCATTGTTTTGCGCCATTATGTAAAAAAAAATGCATAATTGTCCAAAAATGCTAAAAACTAATTACTTATATCCACGTGGGCTCAATATTGGGGATATCAAGATACTTTTTACATATCACGTTCTTGTTCTCTAAGGCGTCAGTCAGTAAGTCCCTTTACAAAATTATTTATGCATTTCCTGAAAAGGGCCCTGCATGGGGGTTATCAGGACTCCACATATGTGGTACCATCTAATGCATTGCAGGTCACAAGGGTGACTACACATACTATAATGGGAAATCATCAACTTAGAAACAAGACCCTAACGTATTTCCCTTACACTTACACAAGTCTCTACATATACAGTCAAATGTGAAACCGAAATAGTGTGTCTTCATCAGTCCACGCATGTGCCGCATCATTCTGGATTTGATTCACATTGCACACTGTGTTTCAACTTCAAATAGTGCATAGCCGTCATCTATTGCTAAGTTATTAGCTTAATTGTACTACTTGTATACTGCTAGTTGTCTTATACATGTACAATATAATGTAGTATAACGTAACCTAAGTTTGCCTTACATTGTTGTACCCGATCTACAAATGTTGTGCAATAAACTTGGACTTGACTTGACTTGACTTGTGCATGTGCGCACGATGGTCTCCAGTGGAGGCTTGCTTTTCTGGACATACAATCTTTATTGACACGACAAAAGTACAGCGACTTTCGTAAGGTCTACATGTATAACAACTACTTACAGTGCAACTAAACACATATATATGGATATCTATAGGTATGGATACATCAACATAAAGGGTCTAGCATGTCATTTACACTATTGGTTCTACGGTATAAACAATCGTGGATATATTTGCCTACTTGTACACAATGTGGATTATCGCCTCCCAGAATGTACTTGAATTTATCTATCGAACAGAGAGTAGCAAAGACATAGGACCTGCAATATAGGCAACTGAAAAATGCACAATGTTCTTTTATCTTCAATTCTTTGACCTTTTCTCTGAAGAATCAGTGTATTGCCCTGGAAAAAGTAATAAAGTGCAAGATTTGTCACTAAAATCATAAGGAATTTTTTTCTTTCCTCTTCATTCATAGCGAGATGGTCATATTTGAAGAAATCGACTTCCTGAATTTAGCGTATTGCGTAGGCGGTCCTGCTGCATCTAAAAACGGTACCTCCCTACCTGTCACACATGTTCTTGTGGATGCCGCCGCCTGTCCTGAGAGTGAGAATACGTACTGCATTGAGACTCTTTACAAGCTGGGACCCCCACCTATTATACATACCCAAGAGTAACGTGCAGTCCTTCAAAGGCAATCTCCAAGCAGATTCCCTCCGGTGGCTT
>NC_049981.1:33652544-33669601 GCF_000003815.2 Branchiostoma floridae
CTCTGCTGTTTGTTGGATTGCATGTTTGTGAAGTTCTTGTGTACCCAGGGTTTCCTGAAAAGCAGGGCATTAGCCCTGAGTGTAATTCCTGGTTAAAGAAATAAATGAAATGAAATGATAACATTGGTCGAAAATTAAGGCAAGTTTGGTGACATGTTATTAATCCTAAAAACAATAAAGTTGATCTTCTTATTCTTCTACGCATGCCATTTTGAACATTGATATTAATTGATATGAACTTTTTCCTTCGATCTTTCGAACAACTATTTCTAAATTTTTAATCCTTTATCAGATGATGTAATTGTGCACTTTCTTGCTCATTTTTTTAATACCTATGTAAGAATTCAGAGGGTCGAGTAGGAACAGAAAGAAACAGAAAGAAACAAACATGCCGACACCCGGGATCGAGCCCGGGTCGGCAGATTACAACCCAGCAGCGAAACCACTGCGCTAGAAAAGGCTGATCAGCTGATTCCGGCTGAAGCTTGACGCTACTTACCCCCCCCCCCCCCACACACACACACACACTGTTACAGGTCCTTTATCAGATGATGTTTCAAATGTTGCACTTTCTTGGTGATTTTTAATACCTAATCTCTGCAAGCTTGTTTACATGCAATTATTATCAAGCACACGCAATATTTACAAGCACCGGACATAAATCTTATCACGCCGCACAAGTGACAAATTCATAGTTTGTTAAGCATAACTGGCAAAAAAATTCAACTTGGCAATTTAAAACAATTTTAAGTCCTGAAAAGTCTTGCTACATGGACTAAAAATTCAAATATTTAACACATAAACATTGTAACATTATTTAGCATGGTCATAAATTATTCATTTAGTATCTATACGATTTGAACAAGTAAAATGATGTCTTTTTAAACCAGTACATTTACAGATGACAGAAGCAGACACATCTCAGATCCCAGACTCAATAGATCTCAATATCAAACACCAAATAAACACCTATTCAACAGTTATATCCTGCAAAGGTGGTGTGATCAGTTCAACAATATCACACACCAAATAAACACCTATTCAACAGCATGAAAGTTCATCTGTGTTGGTAGAATACATTATGGAACTGCTAAACTTTCTTTCCAACACGAATTAATATAGGGACTTACCCTAAATTTTCGGTCAACTCCGTCGACCTTGTTCACAGAATGACCCTATCTCCAGCTGTGACGTCAGGAACACGCCACTTTTGCAGGAGGGGGTCATAATTCAACAGTTATATCCTGTAAAGGTGGTGTGATCAGTTCAACAATATCACACACCAAATAAACACACATTGAACAGTAACTTTGGTGTGATCAGTTCAACAATAATATCACACACCAAATAAACACACATTGAACAGTAACTTTGGTGTGATCAGTTCAACAACAATATCACACACCAAATAAACACGCATTGAACAGTAACTTTGGTGTGATCAGTTCAGCAATAATATCACACAACAAATAAACACACATTGAACAGTAACTTTGGTGTGATCAGTTCAACAATAATATCACACACCAAATAAACACACATTGAACACTAACGGTGGTGTGATCAGTTCAACAATAATATCACACACTAAATAAACACACATTGAACACTGACGGTGGTGTGATCAGTTCAACAATAATATCACACACTAAATAAACACATCTTGAACAGTAACTTTGGTGTGATCAGTTCAACAATAATATCACACATCAAATAAACACACATTGAACAGTAACTTTGGTGTGATCAGTTTAACAATAATATCACACATCAAATAAACACACATTGAACAGTAACTTTGGTGTGATCAGTTCAACAATAATATCACACATCAAATAAACACACATTGAACAGTAACTTTGGTGTGATCAGTTCAACAATAATATCACACACCAAATAAACACACATTAAACAGTAACTTTGGTGTGATCAGTTCAACAATAATATCACACACCAAATAAACACACATTGAACAGTAACGGTGGTGTGATCAGTTCAACAATAATATCACACACCAAATAAACACACATTGAACAGTAACGGTTGTGTGATCAGTTCAACAATAATATCACACACTAAATAAACACATCTTGAACAGTAACTTTGGTGTGATCAGTTCAACAATAATATCACACACTAAATAAACACACATTGAACAGTAACTTTGGTGTGATCAGTTCAATAATATCACACGCCAAATAAACACATCTTGAACATTGACGGTGGTGTGATCAGTTCAACAATTATATCACACATCAAATATATACTCCTATTGAACAGTAAAAGTGGTGTATTCAGTTCAATTTTATGCAGTGACTGCAGAGATGTCCACGGCACGTTTTCATCCTTGAGTGCTTTTGTTCCTTGACTTCGTCAGGAAAAGAAATAGTTATTTTACCCTAGATTTCACATATTCCCTGTAGCTTTAGCGCTGCAACAAAGACAGTTTTCTACATAGCGCAGTCTCCACATGCCCATGTGCCATCACGGGGAGGGCTGACTGGCAGGCAGCTGACGTGAAAGATCCTCCGGCATGCCTTGCACCTCTCCATCCTTCCCAGACGCCCTCCTTGTTCGCAGCGGCAGACCAGCGAGATTTGGTGTGCCTTGGTTGGACCGACCTTCCTGCGGCTGGTCAGACGCGGAAACGGTGTGAGTTTCCCCTGTTCGAAACACGTCTCCAAATGGCTCCTCATCTTCCTGTCGTCATACACAACCCTGCTCACGTCTTGGCCCTCTGCGATGTCCACTGCCCAGGCAATGGCGAACAGCCCACAATCAAAGACGTTCTTCTGACGCTGCACGTCCGGGAAGATGACGGTCAGGACGTTCCTTGCTTGGTCAGCAAACGCGGCGTAGGACTGGTAAAGCTGGATCTGCAGAGATGGAGTCATGGCGACGCCGAGGCTGTCAAACAGGCACACCTGTCCGCCTGTGTAAGACGACAGTACCCAGTGCATGTTACCATTGTGGAGGATTTGTAGCGCCTTTCCTGTCATCTTGGCAAATCCGTCCTCACAGTGACCAACTGCAGGCGCCTCTAGCCCTTGGAGTGCCGGGTACTGGCGGCAAAGCAGCCTCTGGGCGGCCTGGATGTGGTTGTCTGTCAGCATCTCGCCAAATGTTAGAGCCACCTTGTCACGAGCGCTCAGCTTGACACCTGGCCACTCTACCTTACGCTCCTCGGTGTGACGATCAAGAACAACCTGAGTAAAAGTAACTCTCCTAGTTGACTTCTTGTCACTTTTCCCCCCTTTGGATAGGACGGACGTTATTATTCTGACTTGGCTGGTTTGGCGGCTTTCTGGGGTGTCCTCCTCCTTTGTCGGGGACCTGGATGCCACCACGACTGGCGCCTTGCTCTCGGAGCTGGTCGCTTGACTGCCTCTGTCTGTGCAGCTGTTTGGGGAGGCAGTGCGGACCTTGATGACGCGGTGGCGAACATGAAGTTCCCCCGCTGCAGCGTCGGGAACAGCCGGGACAAACTCAGGCTCTGCGGGGAGGTCCGCATCTCTCATCCTGTGAAGATAGAAGTTTTCAAAATGTCAGAGATGAATCGCTGAAGAGCTTCATCAGTAATTCCAAGTTTTCTTCAAGCAATGACTGTTTTTAAAGGTAAGGTACACACCTCCAAATTTCCGACGGCTGACAGGCTCTCTCGTGCTCTCTCGGGAGATCGAGACTAGGTCAATCTCCGTGAACAAGATGGACTGTCAGCCGTCGGAAAAGTCAGAGATGGGGTGCTCAAACTGTTAAAGATGTTCCCGATGAGATTTTGTTTAAACTTTTTTAAGCGGAGTCTTTGTTTTTATTGCCAACAATTATCTGACTCTAACAGTCGGCATAAACTCGGGCTCCGAGGGGAGGTCCTCATCCCGCATCCTGTGAGAATACAGGTGGAGTTTCACACATCACACATGAGTGTTTGTATTAATCTTTTACAATCATCAAGTTCCAAGGCTATTCTAAGTAGTTGCTATTGTTGTACAAAGAAGATAACTTCATGTATCTCTAAGGCTATCATGCTGACTCAGTGTCACTGACGAAGGATAGTGGATTCTATCCGAAACGTCTGACCGTTTCAAAACCATATCCAGTTGCTTGAGTAGCTATTTTTGGCGTAAGTTCCTAAGCTATTTTAAGTAGTTGCTATTGTTGTACAAAGAAGATAACTTCATGGTATCTTTAAGGCTATCATGCTCAAGTAGTATTTCTTATATGATGTTGTTATAGTTACTTGAGGTTGAAGAGCGACTGCCTCTTCAGCCACAGTTTCTCCACTTTGATCTCCAGCTCGGCCAGACTGTCATGAAGAGTGTCCATGGAGTCGTCATCTGCGCCAGTGTAAACGCTTTAGTAAGTTTTCGTTATTGTTTAGTTGAACTGCTAAACCAACATGTGTACAAACAGACAAACAAACAAACAAACAGAAGTTTAAAAAAGTGAAACCCTGACACTGACAAAAGCTAGTAGAGACAAAGGGAGGGTGTTTCTTGAGTCAGCACAGGAATCACTTCCCCACCTTGTACTGCTTAAAAGATGCATTAAAGATTAAAAATAGCTTACAATAATAATAAGACTTAATGATAATAATACTATATAAATATAATTATTTTGCGACAAAATCAAGATTCAAAAGATAAAAGACTTTCTTGTTTGGTTGTGCATTTTCTAACTGTGAAACAAACTACACCACCTGTGGCTGGCGCTTTCCAGAAGCCGAAGAAGGCCGTGAAGCGTTCCCACAACCCCTGGATGAAGTACCGGTCCTCCTCAGGCATGACGTGGTTCCGCACATCGGGGAGGGCGCTGTCGATGATCGCCATGGCGATGTTCATCAGCACCAGGAAGATGATGCTGATGAACGCGAAGAAGAAGATAGGGCCGAGGATGGGGGCTGCCTCCCGTAGTTGGTAGTAGTAGAAGTTTCCCAGGGACATCTGGAACAGGGTCGAGAAGGACTTGCTGATGGAGCTGGAAAAAAACATCAAACCATTGTAATGACATTACAACAGTATTACCTCCAAGCAATCACAAGTTTATCGTTTTTGTTGAAATCATTCATTTTCAACCCCATCAAGTCCCTGATGGAGGATAGGGAGAGTTGGAGAGCGAGTTGGAGAGCTATCTCAAGCCTGGTTCGAGCGGGAGCTCGGCCAAAGTAAGTAAGTAAGTTTAACCCCCAAAACATTTTGCATTTGACAATGACAAAGATGTTTCCTTACCTGTATTCTACCACAGTAAGGCCGAACATGAGATATGCGTAGACGCCGAAAGCTGACATCCAGAAGAAGAAGTGGAACATGAAGGAGGAGAACTCCCCCGCCATCCCGCGGAACACGGACATCAGCTTGGCGAGGAACGGGTTGAACCTCAACAGCCGGAGGAACTTCATCATGTTGACAAACGCAAGGAAGGCCAGGAACCAGCCGTAAACCTGGCTTATGTCCACCGCTGATCGGAGATGGTGGACTTGATCTATACAAGAAGAGTATTGCATGCCATTACATTCAGTGGTAAATGATCACCAAACGTTGCAATACGAGCAGTGTTTAGCATGTTGAAGTAAAACGTTCGTGTTATTAGTGTAACATGTTTTTGCATATTGTGCTACACACCTTTTCCTTCCTTTATCGCCACCAGAGCCTTGGAGCTGCAGATTTTCTTAAACCCATACAAGGCAATGACAACGAATGCCAAGAAGAAGTTGAAGATTTCGACAATATTCCATGGCCCCTTCAGGTAGGCCAAGCCGGCTGCGCGTGCAGTTTTCGCCTCCCTCCACAGCGTGTAGAGGAGAATGATGACGTAAATGATTTCAAGCAAGACGTAGATGTATCCCATTGTCCCCGGTCGTTGACGAAGTCGGAAGG
The DNA here is from genome assembly GCF_000003815.2 of Branchiostoma floridae. NCBI lineage: Eukaryota > Metazoa > Chordata > Leptocardii > Amphioxiformes > Branchiostomatidae > Branchiostoma > Branchiostoma floridae. The sequence continues at coordinate 33,658,418 of NC_049981.1, forward strand.
TCTGCACGTGGTGACGGGAGAAAACTCCGGCCGTCTCGGAGAATTCGAACACCACCGTCAGCGATGTGAACAGATCCACGTTGCCGTTGTAGAGCATCGCTTCCAAGAAGATGACCCTCGTCCTCTTGTCGATCCAACGGTTGGCTTTTAGCTCCGCTAGGATGCTGCGCATCTCGTCTGCTGATGTTCCCAGGTGCAGACCGAAGCCGTCTCCCCAGTAGTGCGTGGTCACACCGTAGATGGGGAGACTGGGGTATCCGCTGGGGAGGTGGGTCCATCCGGTGGCTGCTGATTCCATCGCTGACGCGTTCCTGACCCTTTTCCACCCCTCCGCAAACGCTCCGGTCTCCTTGGTGTGTTCATCATACGCTGAGGAACATTCGTCAAACAGGTGCTGCATTGTCACAGGCACCGCGCACGGCCCTGGGATGAATGAAGAAACATGAAAAGTCAGCCACATACAATATGCTATTCCTTTCAGGTTTGGGGTGAAAATATTTCAAATGTAGAGTCTTCTTGAATAGTAAGATCATGATCATTTGAGTATCTTTAATCATTATGTGAATTTTTGCTATTTTGCCCTGGCATGGCAATACTGCAAGTGTTCAAAGCAAGACCATTGGACCTGAGACATCTAGTCAATAAACTTAGTTGTTGGATGTGGAGATGCTATGATTTACTTACTTCTGTCGCGCTCCCGATCGAACCAGACTGGAAAGCGCCCTCCACTTCACTCTATCCTGTCCTATGCTAGGAGATATCGGGGACACTGGTTCGGAAGGAGATAGCGGGGGACACTGGTTCGGAAGGAGATAGCGGGGACACTGGTTCGGAAGGAGATAGCGGGAACACTGGTTCGGAAGGAGATAGCGGGAACACTGGTTCGGAAGGAGATAGCGGGAACACTGGTTCGGAAGGAGATAGCGGGAACACTGGTTCGGAAGGAGATAGCGGGAACACTGGTTCGGAAGGAGATAGCGGGAACACTGGTTCGGAAGGAGATAGCGGGGAACACTGGTTCGGAAGGAGATAGCGGGACACTGGTTCGGAAGGCTTGAAGATTGCATACAGGAGGGAAGTAGTTGTCATCGAGAGAGTTCCTTAGTTTGGCAGTCCGAGGAAAGAAGCTGTTGTAGGACTTTGAGACTGTTAATTGAACAGTATAGCAATCATGTGAGCGAGAGAAACAACCTGATGTTACACTGAGAGGCTCTCAATAGAGGGACCGGTAGTGTGAGATCATCGGAGAAATGGCAATGGAAGTACCGGTAGAGAGGAAACAGGGAGGCAACATTTTGCCCGTGAGAATTGGCTCCGTAACAAGTGGTTCCACGCACCTTGCATCACTCGGCCTTGGATCAGGCTGGGCGGGAAGACAAGGACTGTCTGCATGTCAGCTGTGAAGCCCTTCTCAGACCAGCGGGGCTTGTCGCCATTGTAGGACGTCTCCGGGTAGAAGCTCTCCAGAGCGGTCTCATGCAGCCAAGACCAGAAGGTGAGAGGATCATTTACCTGTGGAGAAATAAAGCCTCCTTATTTTACTGTAGAAAAACATTGTCAGTAGATTCCCCATTTGTTACCAATACACACTGCCCTTGGTACATTGAATCGATGTTCTGATCTGGAAGCTACAGTCAACACCACAAATGCAACGATTTAGCGATCTATCCTGCCGAATTCACCTCGTCCACAGACTGCAGGAAGGTGTTGGTTGTGCTCCGTGTCTGATGGAAACCCTCTGTGGTGTTGTGGTGTTCGCCAGCGATGCTGAGCACGAGCAGGAGGAAACAGCAGAACCACGCGACGTCCCACACGGTTTCCCCAAATCTCCTGTCCCTGCGCTGCCTCCTTCGCGCTTGTTTGATGTTGGCAAGGGACGTCATGGAGAGTCTCTCCATCTTCCTCCGCGTGCGAAATGCATCGCCTGCAGGAAGCATGAAAAGGTCCGTGAAGTTGGACACAATTGCTCTGCATCGGTTAGAAAAGTGCAAACCACACCACCTGGCCAAACAAACCGAACAAGAAGGAGTGTCTGGAACTTGTGTCTACCTAGGAGCACAAAATAGCTTTCTTTCTCAATTTGATGCCGAACTTTCAAACAAGTGGTAACAAGTGTAACATGCATTGGCATAATACCGGTCATAAGCCTTATACCGGTCGATTAAAAATAGTGGAACTTAAAGAGATCTACACATGCAACAATAGTTATTTCTGAGGTATGCACACTTCAGACATCTAGGTGTCCAATACATAATTTACAAAGCATCGATAACAATGCATTCGAAGACAACAAGGCCAAAAGTTTTCAGGTCATTTTCGGGGCAGGCGAGCTCGTCGTGGGACAAACACACTGTCACGTTCATCGCCAGATTTGTAGATAATAATCACATGTGCTCACGGCACAAGACGAGCATGATTCAACAGCAATCTTGAATTTCTTTTGGTGACCTACAACTCGTGTAAAAGTGTGAGGAACCGTTGCATTATCGCCCGGATCTACGGCTGAATGGGTCAAATTGAACGTACGCCGCCATTTCCCGCCATTTTTAATGCTACGGCCAGCAGTAAAGTTTTACGTCATAGCGGTTGTGACGGACCAGAATTAAATGAAAATTCTTGTCAGTATACGCCCATTTTCTCATGACTTTTTGTATGCTCATGCAGATTTTTGTTTTGTGCAACTACTAACAGGAAAGAAAGGAACAACAGAGGATGTATAAAGGTACATAGCGGCAGTTAATTGTGCCGTGTTTCGTTCGACCGGTATAGTGCACCCCCTTCCAACCACGCGCCCGTTCTCCGTGCAATTCCGAGGTGTGTTCCAATTACGATATTATGTTTTAGCAGGACCAGAGAGACAAAATAATTTACACAGAAGAAGTGGCAAAGGTAAGCTGTAACAGCAACATGTAATTGGAGAAAATGATGCGTTAATCATTTGCCAAATTAGCATTGCTTGAGAAATTGCAGTAAACCGACCGGTATTATGCCAATGGATGTTACAGGCCACGTGAACAGTAGTGCTGTTTTCTACAAACAGACATGTTAAAACTTACAGTTGAAGCCCGCCTCCCTTTGTGAAGACGCCGCGCTGGCTTCAATCGAAGCGGGGCCCCGCTTCTCCTCAAACATCTTCTCAGCGACCTGCGTCTTGCGCACGGAGGAAGCCAAGATGCTGAGGAGCAATATCTGTAAGATAAGAGCACTGGTCGTTTGGGTTCAGGAACATGTGGTTACGGTGGGAACGAGTGCTACCCAAGACTGCGTCCATGTGGCTTGTATGCAAAGTAATGATAGTGTTTAAGTTGATATCCTATACACAGAGCAGTCCTTACCTTCGCTGGTTGCATAAGGACCATGTCCACCAGAAAGGTGGTGAAGTAGGCAGACAGCCACCTCTCGGACTTCTCCTTGCCCCACTCCAGACTGTACAGCACGGTGAAGACAGCTGACCCCACGGCAGACAGCACCACCAGCACCCAGGCCACGTACTTGCACCAGTGCGGCAGGCCCTTGGCTGGTTCTTGCTGCGTGGCCAGCTCAGCTGAAACACCCATCTCCACATCTCTGACCCGGGTGTCACCCTTGTTGCTGGGTCGGCTGTACTGGAACAGCAGGACTATGGCCATGATGACGGGAAGGCAGGTGAGGCTGGTCATGATTCCCGTGTAGACTCCATTCAGGGTGAAGGAGAACGGCCCCAGGCTGAAGCCCTGCACAACCTGGGTGTTTGTTTCATCTCCCAGCCACATGGCGCTGGCCACCATGGACATGAGGAGAAGACTCAGACAGCAGCCGAACCTCTCGCTTCGGGTGAACGTGCTACCTGGAAAGGAAACAAAACAGCGAAATTTTTATCAAATCAAGTTGTCCTTTACGATTAAGAATTTAAAAAAAAAACAATACACTTGATTAAGTACAACCAACAAGAGACATTCATCCAACATAACGAATGCTGTGTCAATGAAATGTCAGACATATCTTGTAAAAATATTTCCCTAAGATCATCCAAGGTAAGGATAATGTGTTGCTTAAAGAATCTAAAGCAATGTTACCTTCAGGCATGATAGCGACGGACAGGAAGAGGTGTTCCTCTGCCAGATTGCTCCGCAGACTTGCCGGAAACAGGAACCCGATGGATCGCAGGTCCTCCTCAGAGGCGACAGGAAAGGTCTTCACCACCTGCCCGTCCCCGCAGTCGGCTGCCAGCCACTCTCCGCAGAAGAAATAGGACCTGTAGTTGTGAAAGAGGGAAAAAGAAATATAATTCTTATAGCTGCCATAGCAACTGGAGCTGGAATAACTAAAAAAAATTTTGCCAAGCTGTTCAATATAGATTTTCCCCTAACCCAGTACGTGGTATCTGCCAGTAAATGTAGAAGACTAACATAGAAACCGGATGTACATGTACTATGTATGTATGAAATTGCACACATTGTACAATTCCGAAACATAATCTCTCTTGATCAAGGTCAAATACATTTCATGATTCCTACAGTTCAGAGATGTTTGATTATACATGTACAGTTTCAGCCTCCCGCAATAACTGGAAGTGTTTCACGGCAGATCCTGATTAAACAGTTTTTTTTTAAATGGTTATGATGGGATGGATCTCTACAGACACGGAAAGCTGAACCAACTCACAGTTTGCCTGTGTTGAGATCCTCCACTGCTGCTCTATCCACGTGCCACGATGCACGGCCCCCCTCCCCACTGTTGTCATGCATGAGCTGCAGCTGCTCCACGTTACCCAGCTGTTCTGCTGTGCTGAAGGTCAGCGTCACCTGGCTGCCTCGGGTAAAGACCTATTATAGTAAACAGAAACTCCACTTGTTAGGACCTGCCATGAACAATGTACTCAGAAACATCTTCAGGCAAAGTTGGGTGATGAAATGATATTGGAGTTGAGCGGATGTCCTAACCTTCTCTGCGATGTTGACCAGTCTCACATCAGAGTTTGCTTCACCTCCGACCAGCTTGAAGGCGACGGTGGACTCTGTCCCAGCATGCCTAGCTGCACCTGTCCAGATGAGCAGGCGGTACAGGTAGCCGTTCTGAAGGTCGTCCAACCTTACAGTGTGATGTAACTGTAACAAAGTGTGAAGATATAGAACATGAAGCATGAACACATACGTGTGCATACTAAGCCAAACCTCTCACAGATACAATATTACAGCCTTACTGAAGCTGAACACATTGTCCATACTGCAGGTATGTTGCAAATATACATGGTGGTTAAATTAGTTCATAACGAAAAAGTTTTTTCAATCTTTCAATTGCACCTCCCATCCCGGTCTGTTAGTCATTGGCTAGTTGGGCAGCCCGGGCTGTTTGGCTTTCACTGTCAAACTAATCATCATCATTAGTCAAACTAATGACCAAATGAAACATGCTGTTTACGGCTTAGGGAGAAGAGATGCCCCTACATTGAGTGTTGCCCAGCAGTCGTCCGTGTGGCAACAGTAAAAATTTTAATGACTACAAATAACTATTACTCATCGTCACTTGCACTGGCATCAGATCTGATTGATCGATGACGCCTGCTTACCTCCCTTTTTCCTCCTCGCTCGGCAATCTTCATCAGGGCTGATGTGAGCGAGTACAGACAGAGCGCCACGAGGACGGTGGTCACAACGGCGCCGTTGTCCACCAAATCACTGAAATCCAACCGCCCGAAGTCGAGCGTGTTCGGCGGTGTGGCGAAGTCGCTTCCGAAGGCCGTCAGATGGTTGCAGTGGCAGACGGTGCTGGTAATGGTGGACTGCTCGCTTATCTGTGGAGAGCAGGAAAGAAACATGTAAAAGTTATCACATTTTTCTAACCCATTCGATTGTGGGGTGATGTGGGGTTGCGGGTCGAGGATTTAAAGAACGCTATGGGGACAGAGACGCCTGGAAGGAGAGGGTGGACTTGGTCTGGGCAAGCACCCACCGATGATGATGATGATCATCATCAAAACGAGCCAGTTTTCACATACAGATGACGTTTACACATACAGATGATGTTTACACATACATTTTTCTGCTGCCGTACATCTATGACACCTTTGTAAGTGTTGAATTATTTAGCATTTGGTATTTTCGTTCTGGATGATAAAGTAAGTGGAGTCTGTACCCACCGTGCAGCCGTCCGTCCTCCAGTCTTCCTGGGTCTCGCTCCAGTAGACGCAGTTCAGACGGGCCCACTGGATCTGGTAGGAGTACGGGTAACTGGTGTGTGACTCCTTCCTGTCAGCTTGTTTATCAATACCACACTCGGTCACTGGTCCTGAAAAACAAGACGTTCATAACAGACCTGAAAATTGCCCAAGCATCACGACAATGCAAAGTGGGCCATCAAAATAAGACAAAGCTGTTTCACATGGAAACAATGAAACACGCTGACGTTCGGAATTCCCAGAAACATTTTTAAATGTCATACTTCTGATTCACAGCAAAAGAAAAAAATATCGTCAGACATAGTTTACTGATATCATGAATGTCAAGCCGTATTCATCTGGCACACATTCGCCTCTTTCGAACGTTAGCGTGTTTGATTTCAAACATTTCAGTGTTTGTAGCATTAAGGTGCACCCTCACTGCACTTGCGTCAAGCTTGCGTCATTGAGGAGTTCGAGAGATGCTCAACTAATTTAAGAAATAACGAACGAATTTTCTTACTTTTTGTCTATTTTGTCGTCTTCTAAGTCATACTTGTACGCATTACGCAATATCTAGATTATAGAAAAAAATCGGAGAAAATAACATAACAGTGATGCAGTGAACGAACCCCGCAGTGACGCAGTGCAGTGAGAGTGCAACTTTAGGTAACGGGTGAACTACTCACCACGTACTTGGACCCTGATGTAGTAATCCACAGGACGATCCTCTCCCGGGATGAACATTGTTGCCGCTGTCTTCCCGGTGTCTTCATCGACACTCAGAGTTTTCATCAAGGCACACTGCTCGGGTAGGACGTACGTCTCCGTGGACACGTTGTAGTTTTGGTCGCCAGGGCGGCCGCCGTACCTGCCCCACACGCCGTACACCACGCTTGTGTTCAGCGGGGTGATTGTGACCAGGAATCCTTCTGCGGTGCTGTTGAGGTTCAGCAGATGGTAGCTCGAACTTTGGTTTCCCGGAGCAGGGAAGGTGATGGTAGTCGTCGCCGGTTTGTGTCCGGGGCTGCCCGGAATGGTGATGTTGAAGTCTTCAGTCAGGTTGTTGAAGGCCACGGGGATGTCGTTCTGCAGAAGTGACAGTTCCATGACAGACGAACGTACCTGGTACTCCCCGCGCCCCCAGGTTAGTGGGTTCTGTTGGAACTGCGTCAGCTGAAAGATGAAGAATTAAACGGTTACCTTATGTAACATTTTGTTACAAGTTTCCAGTTTTATTCTGTCCTTTACGGATTCTCGTGAAAAACAACTCTACTACTAAGTTCAGTAATGAGGCATTCTGTAACATTCCTAACGAAAACTGCCTATTGTATAAACAGACAATAGCTTACAGTAAATCAGAAATTTAGTAAAAAAATATTGCAATGGAAAGACAGACAAAAGCCATCTTCATATTCAAAGCGATGACAAGGGTTCAACATTGACATAATCACACAGGTATACAGGAGGAAAGACAGGGTCGTTGAAAGCCAGGACACAGCATGGCACGTACCCTTATAGCGACGTTGTGTGGTGTGTAGTCCCCGAACAGCGCTGATTTAGATGGAACATGGAAGGAAAGACTCGTACCCTTATAGCGACGTTGTGCGGTGTATAGTCCCAGAACAGCGCTACTTTAGACGGAACATAGAAGGAAAGACACGTACCCTTATAGCGACGTTGTGCGGTGTATAGTCGCCGAACAGCGCTACTTTAGACGGAACATAGAAGGAAAGACACGTACCCTTATAGCGACGTTGTGCGGTGTATAGTCCCCGAACAGCGCTACTTTAGACGGAACATGGAAGGAAAGACCCGTACCCTTATAGCGACGTTGTGCGGTGTATAGTCGCCGAACAGCGCTACTTTAGACGGAACATGGAAGGAAAGACACGTACCCTTATAGCGACGTTGTGCGGTGTATAGTCGCCGAACAGCGCTACTTTAGACGGAACATGGAAGGAAAGACCCGTACCCTTATAGCGACGTTGTGCGGTGTATAGTCGCCGAACAGCGCTACTTTAGACGGAACATGGAAGGAAAGACACGTACCCTTATAGCGACGTTGTGCGGTGTATTGTCCCCGAACAGCGCTACTTTAGACGGAACATGGAAGGAAAGACTCGTACCCTTATAGCGACGCTGTGCGGTGTATAGTCGCCGAACAGCGCTACTTTAGACGGAACATGGAAGGAAAGACACGTACCTTTATAGCGACGTTGTGCGGTGTATAGTCGCCGAACAGCGCTACTTTAGACGGAACATGGAAGGAAAGACACGTACCCTTATAGCGACGTTGTGCGGTGTATAGTCGCCGAACAGCGCTACTTTAGACGGAACATGGAAGGAAAGACACGTACCCTTATAGCGACGTTGTGCGGTGTATAGTCGCCGAACAGCGCTACTTTAGACGGAACATGGAAGGAAAGACTCGTACCCTTATAGCGACGTTGTGCGGTGTATAGTCGCCGAACAGCGCTGATTTAGACGGAACACGGAAGGAAAGACACGTACCCTTATAGCGACGTTGTGCGGTGTATAGTCCCCGAACAGCGCTACTTTAGACGGAACATGGAAGGAAAGACACGTACCCTTATAGCGACGTTGTGCGGTGTATAGTCCCCAAACAGCGCTGATTTAGACGGAACACGGAAGCTCCCACTCTCCGTCTGCATGACCTGGCCGCCGAACTGGCCACCCCAGACCCTCTGCGCACGGAGAGCCACACCGCCCCTCTCGATGGTGACCGGCGGGCCGCCCGGCCTCATGGCGCCGAGGATGGCGTCCAACAGACCATCCAGGACCCGGCGACTTTCCTGGACAATGCTTCGTCTCTGTAAGCAAACGTTCAGACATTATGAGCTACTCTCGCTCAGATGATCCAAGTCTTTAATGGGACTTTATACAATACGGTGGACTCCATAGTTACCTTCGCCAGAAGGTTATGTTTTGAGCGTGTTTGTATGTCTGTGTGTCTGTCTGTGTGTGTCTGTCTGTGTGTCGCCAGCATAACTCGAGAAGCAATGGATAGATCATGGTGATATTTGGTAGGTGGGCAGGGTTCAGGAAAACGAAGGTCAAGTTTGATAGTGACTCCCCTAGCAGCTTCCTAAGGTACTGCAACAAAACAATTTTTACAAACTATGCAAATCAGGACAAAATGAAAAAAAATATATTATTAAATACTTCACTCGAAAAGATTGAAACCATTTGGCGAAGGTATGAGGTCGTGGACCTCTAGTTAATGATACGTTTCTTAACAACACGATTGTTTAACTTGAATCAAACACTAAAAAGCAAAAGGCATGGGGAAAAGGCAAAATAGCCCATTTTAAAGGAACAGGTAGGTAAGTACCACGTATCAGGGTATGTTGTCTCTGAAGTGTCACATGCTCCTCAGCCAACATTGTAACCAAAGGTATTCATGTAACGTTACATACTTGAGATTGACTTTTTGTTCACACATGAGTAAATATCAAGATATGAATTCAGAAGTACAATATATCATTAGGTCATTTATGTCACGATCCAGGGTGAAAAAATCAAATTGACAAAAAAAATCAACAGCCGCATGTTGAGGTAAGGTTTAGCATTTTTCACAGAATGGTTATATAATAATGACTATTAGTTACCTTAGCTAAGTTTTCCTGTTCCTTTTCGTCAGCCTTTTCAAGGCGCTCCTTTGGAGACAGACTTTGGTCTTCCTCGAGATTCGCATCGACCGCTCCTGCATCTCTCTCTGGTTCCTCTAGCAGAGAACCAACGGACTCCACCAGAGCTACAGTGGAACAGAATAAAGTGTACCTCTCTTCGTGTTATGTGTCTATGTTTGTTACATGCCATGAAACATGGAAAACGCATAGTTTACATATGTTTCTTGTGGATGAATAAACAACTTACTATAAGAAAGTGGGTTTTGTGACTGATGGACATGACATGGTACTCACATCCTCCCACAGACTGGACAGTGGCCGGGTCAGACATGTCCAGTTTGTCCAGGTTGCTGGCGATGGACATCAGAACGCCCACTGCCAGGTCCTATTGGAAATAAATGTTTGTTTTTAAGTTAAAGCAAGATTTAAAAGGTAACACTTTTGCTGCTCAACGAGCACCTACACTGTATGCAAACATGCTGGGCAGATTTCCGCTGATAGAAAAAGAATCAAAATGCATTTGTGATGACAAATAAGTTGATAAGAAACCTTTGCAGAATGAAATGTGAGTGTTCAGCACATTCAAGCATCCGAAAATGTTTAACAGCCATTTACATGTACATGACGTGCCAAACCTCCATCATGCTGCGGATGTTAACATTGAAAAAGCTTCGAATTCACAAACACAATCCCACAACTAAGTCAACGACTCATGAAGACTCAAAACAAGATAACTAAATACAGAACCAGACAATCAGAGAAAGATATTTTTGCACAGGACAGATATGAGTAGTCATTTCGTAGTCGAGCAGTTCAGCTTTGTAAAAAACATCCCATCAGCCATCGTTACCTTATCCTCCTGTGGAAGGCCCGGGCAGGACTTAATGACAAGTGATGCTAACTCAGAGATCATTTGCACCTGCTGTGCCGTCTGGGTCCGACCAGTTTCAGACGCCAATGTTTGGATTGCCTTCCTGCACATCTACATGTACAACAATGGATAACAAGATTGAACACCTTTGTTCCTTCTCCATATTTCCGAACTCCGTTGTCCAAACACCATATTTAATTCTCAAGTTTCCACGAAAAAGAAACAGATTTCCAGACTGTTTTCCGAATATCTTCATTGATTTATGTATTACTTGATTTGGCTGTTCAGCACACACAGCCAGGGCTGCCCAACTGGCCCGTAGCTATTACGGATAGTCTCCAAGCAGACCCTACGGTGCCTAAAGATGGTATCAAAGGTGACAAAGGAGCATAGCCTCCGGTGCCCGTTTGACTCTCTTTGGCCGTCTATACTCCTTTGCCAGCTTTGATACTATCTTAAGGCACGTAAGGTCTGCTCGAAGACTAATTGCAAAGTGCTTGTCTATCAATCTCCAAGCAGATCCT
>NC_049981.1:33675733-33683102 GCF_000003815.2 Branchiostoma floridae
TGTGAGTACGTACAAGTCAGGCAAGTCCAATTCTTCCTCATCACACTACAATCTTTCACCCACACCCAAAATATGACAAATTCAAAGAGATTGTACTGTGTATTTACAGACGTCATAGCTATGATTAAAGAGTAGAGTTTGCAGCTGAAGATTTGCTCAGGTTAATGTAACATACATTCTCATAATTCCACCAGGTGTCATCAAACCGCCACCTCAAAAAACGTTGTTATAGAGGCCTTCTCAAGATTGTTTTCAACACCTAAATATCTGAATTGTATAACATTTAAGATATTTAACATTTGGTGTTCAAGACAATCACCCATGCACCATACCCTAGACCCATGTACCATACCCTGTACCCATGTACCATACCCTAGACCCATGTACCATACCCTAGACCCATGTACCATACCCTAGACCCATGTACCATACCCTAGACCCATGTACCATACCCTAGACCCATGTACCATACCCTAGACCCATGTACTATACCCTAGACCCATGTACCATACCCTAGACCCATGCACCATACCCTAGACCCATGTACCATACCCTAGACCCATGTACCATACCCTAGACCCATGTACCATACCATAGACCCATGTACCATACCCTAGACCCATGTACCATACCCTAGACCCATGCACCATACCCTAGACCCATGTACCATACCCTAGACCCATGTACCATGCCCTAGACCCATGCACCATACCCTAGACCCATGTACCATACCCTAGACCCATGTACCATACCCTAGACCCATGTACCATACCCTAGACCCATGTACCATGCCCTAGACCCATGTACCATACCCTAGACCCATGCACCATACCCTAGACCCATGTACCATGCCCTAGACCCATGTACCATACCCTAGACCCATGTACCATACCATAGACCCATGTACCATACCCTAGACCCATGCACCATACCCTAGACCCATGCACCATACCCTAGACCCATGTACCATACCCTAGACCCATGTACCATGCCATAGACCCATGTACCATACCCTAGACCCATGTACCATACCCTAGACCCATGTACCATGCCCTAGACCCATGTACCATACCCTAGACCCATGTACCATACCCTAGACCCATGTACCATGCCCTAGACCCATGTACCATGCCCTAGACCCATGTACCATGCCCTAGACCCATGTAACATACCCTAGACCCATGTACTATACGCTAGTGCCCATACGGCCTCCAAACGGCTACAGGACAACACTTTTTACTTCTCAGTGACGCATCCAGTAAGGCGGCGGCTATTTAGCAACCAGAACTTTCATTTGTACTACATTACGAATTTCCCGGACAAAGACTTTCCTTGCCTTTCAACTTTGGATCATTAGCTTGAGTTTCAAGAAAAGTAATAGGCCACACAGGTTCTCAATGGTGACCATCCAGTGACATGTGAACTTTTAGGCATTTAGTGCGCGGGCACATAGGTCGTACGATCGTCGTACGATTTTGACGCCATAGGATTTCCATGCCGGCCGTGACAGAACCAACCAACGACATGATACAAAACAGCGCTAGCATTTTGTGTACCAAGACAGTTTAACTTTGCAGGAGACGTACATATGTGTACAAATTGCCCGAAGTTAGCGATCGTACGACGATCGCACGACCTATGTGACCACGCCCTTTAGTTCCCCCCAACAATAGAACAGCATACCTGGTCTGCCGACGCTGCCGTGGTGCGCACCGGCGGCCCGCTGCTGGTCTCCATTGTTCCTGCATGACATAAACAGAACCATGTTGCAATCACTAATGATTCCCTTATGTTTGCGGCGATCATCAAAGTATGACCATATGTGTAATGTAGCAAGAAAACCTGGAAAATACATGACCAAAACCAAATTTAGTAATGCCTGTCAGTAACCGGTTGCCTTGGCAACATGAAAAATCGAATAATTATGCAAATAATTTGAAACTGTTTAACATTGTATGACCTTGTGAATGGAACCCAGGTTGCTGCGTTGTGGTCTCGCCCTCCCCTCCAAATCCAAGTTCACCGAGAGTTGATGGCCTGGTGGACAGGAATGTTCCTGTTCCTCTTGTTGTTGTTGTGGAGGCTGGAGAGAAAAATCAAACAATGAAATACCGATATCTATATGATTGATTGGTGACAAATATTTTGATGACAAATCACGATACAAACACTACAGTTGACATCCCAAGAAAATCAGGTCTCATCGAAACATGTTTCCTCTGGTAATAGATTATAAGACAAAACATTCCATGGACTCCAATGTCAAGTCTTGTTGGAATTGTCCATTACACAAAGAGGACTCTAATGGCACTGTTTATAAGAAATGTCCATAACAATCAAGAGGACTCTAATGGCACTGTTTTTAAGAAATATCAATTACAAAGAAGAGGACTTTGATGACAAGTCTTGTTAGAAATGTCCATTACAAACAAGAGGACTCCAATGGCAAGTCTTGTTGGAATTGTCCATTACACAAAGAGGACTCTAATGTCAATGTTTATAAGAAATGTCCATAACAATCAAGAGGACTCTAATGGCACTGTTTTTAAGAAATATCAATTACAAAGAAGAGGACTTTGATGACAAGTCTTGTTAGAAATGTCCATAACAATCATGAGGACTTTGATGGCAAGTCTTGTTAGAAATGTCCATTACAAACAAGAGGACTCCAATGGCAAGTCTTGTAGGAAATGCCCATTACACAAAGAGGACTCTAATGGCGTTGTGTATAAGAAATGTCCATTTCAATCAAGAGGACCTACCGTCGGACGATTTGCCCTCCCTCACAGCTTCCCTCTCGGTTGAAGTCGCTGGTTGGGTGGAAAGGAGGGCGGTGGTCCGATGTGTCCTCTGGGTTGTAGCAGAGGACGCAGATGTAGTCGTTGTAACAGAAGATGCAGGTGTAGTGGTTGGTGTAGCGGCTAGTAGAGGAAAGACTGATCAGCTTAACAAATTACCAGTACTTTTCCACATTTAAAAAAAAGCACATCTATTAAGAGATCTGTACTGATAAAGTTTCGGCATATATCTGGACAAAATACGAGTAAGTTATTGGGTGGGCCGCCTACTCTCTCTTTGTAGCCAGGGGCTGAATTATGAGTAGCTTACAATAGGCGGGGCTAAAGGGTCTGCAGCAGCTGCCAGTCGGCTCTAACTCAGGTGACCTCAATAAGATTAAGACTCTATGCAATATTCCTAGCCCAGGGAAAGCAATGGAATTATACATTAAATTAGCTATATACTAATGATGCCTGAGAACAATCGCAGAAAGCAGCGATACCAAATCATATCGTTGGTTTCATCACCAATCACCAATCCCTACCTGTGACGGTCACCATCATTGCCGCCTCACTCTGAGACATCCAACCGTCTGACGAGAACAGGGCTGTCACCCTGATGACGTAACCAGTCTCCGGTGACAGGCCAACCACCGGAAACGCTGACTCGGCTGTGCTCTGATTGACAGCTGTCATCATGTCCAGCCCTGACACCACCACACGGTACCCCTGAAGGTCAGGGTCAACGGATGGAGACCACGTGACCTTGAAGCCTTCATCCGTGACGTCAGTCACGTCCAGGTTCATGGGCGGATCCACAGCTGCAAAGAAAGATCAAAACACATAAGAAGGGCGTTAAAAATGTTCGCTTTTAAGATACTCCAGATCAAGATTTTTAGTATGATGGTTTCAATCAAGGCCGCCCACGTGTGATTAAAACCTAAACTAACACCTGCCTAACTCCATAACCAATACAGATTAGGGTTCTCCCTTTTGCCTAACTCCATAACCAATACAGATTAGGGTTCTCCCTTTTGCCTAACTCCATAACCAATACAGATTAGGGTTCTCCCTTTTGCCTAACTCCATAACCAATACAGATTAGGGTTCTCCCTTTTGCCTAACTCCATAACCAATACAGATTAGGGTTCTCCCTTTTGCCTAACTCCATAACCAATACAGATTAGGGTTCTCCCTTTTGCCTAACTCCATAACCAATACAGATTAGGGTTCTTCCTGTTGCCTAACTCCATAACCAATACAGATTAGGGTTCTCCCTGTTGCCTAACTCCATAACCAATACAGATTAGGGTTCTTCCTGTTGCCTAACTCCATAACCAATACAGATTAGGGTTCTCCCTACTGCCTAACTCCATAACCAATACAGATTAGGGTTCTCCCTACTGCCTAACTCCATAACCAATACAGATTGGGTTCTCCCTGCTGCCTAACTCCATAACCAATACAGATTAGGGTTGCAAACGGCTGCTTTGAAAAGAAAGACCTACATGCATATTTGCATCTTCATTTTTCAAACTAAAACAGAGTTTAGGCATGCCGAATACATGATTTGTGGAAGATAGAGAATAACAAAGATACCTTTATCGCAAAGCTGACTTTTCCACCCGTCCTGACACCCAGCCGAGCAGACACCTGACATCGGGTCACAGTTCACGTCTCCGCCCTGGCATCGGCCGCACACTTCAACACAAAGAACATGAGATCAACGCAGAGGACAATGTTTCCTTACTAGAGTTTCAGTTTTAAATAATGTTGCAGGTACATTTAACTTCTCCTAGCTAACGGCCGGCATCATTTTGGGCCGGCATCAAGAGAACCTAGGCTACCGAAGATTGTAGTTTGATCAATGAAAGTAATCTTCAAGTCGACAACTACTACAATCATGTAACAGCACTGTTTACCTCCACACCCGTGTGCGTCTGTCATCAGTACGAAACCCTGGCGGCAGCCGCATCTGTACCCCCCAGGGATGTTGGAGCAGAGCTGGTCGCACCGCCCGTTCACTGTCGCACATTCGTCCGGCTCTGCGGAGGGAACAGAGGCAAAATTCAGGCAGGGTCTGCGCCTACAACAAATGTTACTTCTACAAAGGCTACAGTACATTTCTGAACGTCTTGCTGCTGGCTCCCATATCGCTTAGGCTTAGGTCACATTTCCAAAGCGGGGCCCGGCCGGGCAGCTTTCGGGAATGAAAAGATTGACATTAAAAACATCAAAATAGTTTTACACAAAATGTCAAAATAAGATTCATGCATGCTTGGGTATATTTCTAGGTATACATTTTAATTTTTCGTTTCTTAAAACATCCCGGCCGGGCCCTGCTTTGGAAATGTGACGTAGTAAAGACTTACCGGTCCCTGACTGGTTGTCGTCGTGGAGGGAGGGGGGGGGGGCGCTTTGCCGCTGAGCACACTGCCTCTCTCCACTGGCTCCCATGCTTTCGGGTAATGTCAGGTAGTGATCTCCAAGAATATCTAAGGATGGGTAGACACTGCTACTACTACTACCACTACTACTACTACTACTACTACTACTAGTTTTTTTACTACTACTACTACTACCACTACTACTACTACTGTAAACAGTATCTGATTATTTATTATATATGAAGCCGACAAAACAAAGGGCCCACCCGGTTTCCCAAACAGTCTGAGTCTAAAGGTTTTGTATCAGTGGAAAACTCAGACTCCGAAAACAGTGAATTAGAATTAGATAAATGATATTGCAGAAGAATCGTATGAGGTTATCACTGCTCATGAATATCCGAATCAAGAACATTACAAACAAAGCTTGTTTCACGGACCCACCAGTCGCATTTTCTCCAACCAGAGGCAGACTTTCTCTGCGAACCCCGATGGTGATGACCTCCACCTTGTACATGGTGCCTGCCTGAAGTCCCTCAATCAGTGCAGATCTGTCTGCTGGACCCGGAGAGGGGCTGAGCTGTTCTGTCGCCTCCTCCTGTCCGTACATGACGCGGTATCCGGTCACGACGGCATCAGGAGGCACCCAGGTGAACCTCAGCATGGACGTTGTTTCGGTTGCGTTAACGAACTCCAGGTCTGTAGAGGAGCTCATTACTGAAGAATGCATGGAACGGTGAACATTAATGTTTTCTATAGCTTTGGGGGATTTATTCTTTTCATTGTATTCACCCTGTGTTGTGTATGTACACAGTACTATGTTGCAGCTGGCAACAATCTGCAATGAATTTATCATTATTTAGACTAAAGTCAGTTTTGCCAATATTCCAAAATGTAATCAGTTTCCATACCTGTCTGGACCTGATGTATTTTACATGAGGTAGTTTTAACTAGAGTTCGGCGACCTCATACCTCCATGAAATATTTAGAGCTTTTGTAAATTTCATGCAATTGACTAACACATTAACATAATTTATGCATGGTGTTGTTCACCATTGACTAACGTACACATGTCAAAATAACAAAATTCCCCATCATTAATCATAAAGCGGTTTTGCGATCTTTACATAATTTATGCAAATGAGTTCATTACCATATTTGGTATCTGCTTATATTCCACCTATCATAATTAACGTGTTACATTTATTGAAGTCCAGTTATTGAAAACAATGGAATTATACAATTTCCTCATTAATTATGCAAATTGAGTCTCCATTTGCATAACATGCATATCATTTTAAACATCTTTGCCCAAGCTACTACCCAAGCTACCTGCATGCCTAAAATGATGCCAATTCGTCAATCCTTTCTGCAGTTATCCTCTTTGGAATGTCTTAACAAAAACGCCCCTGCAGTGCCGAAATGAAATGTTAGGGGACTGAAACCTGCCCCAGTTTGTCATGACACTGCAAGCTATCTAGCAGCGAAATGTCAAGACCATATCACGTCCAGGACAAAAGATATATAGAAAAAACTGCTATGATAGAATATTCTCATTAATTGCGCAAATGTACTTCTATTTTGCATAATTAGTATGTCATTTTGTACAACATTGTCTAAGGTATCTACATACAAAAAATAATGAAAATCCGTTGTTCCCTTCTTGAGTTATCGTCTTCAGAAGTTTTTGACAAAAATGCACCTGCTATCCCAAAACTAGACGCTAGGGGGCCCAAACTTATGTCACTTATTCTGAGCTCAAGAGCTATCTAACACCCAAAATCGTGACCATAGCTTGTTCAGAACACGAGATAGCAAACCCGGAAGTTGCGCTGCAGTACCAAGGGAAGCCGCTTGGGGGCCCAAAATTTAATCATTTCCAGCTTTCATCACACACTACCAACACACCAAGTTTGCATTTACTAATGCCAGCCAAATCAACCACCTTACATCAGTGCCTTACCGTTACATGCGTTTTGAGCGTCCCAGATCTCTTGCTTGCTCAGCGCATAGTTGTATATTTGAAGACACGACATTTTCCCTGTAAAGTACAACCAATCAAAGGTGTTTGATATCACATTTCAAAATATTCGTGTCTTATTGGAAAATACTGCTATGTACTCCGACAGAAGTAGAATGGGCATAGTTTTACATTAAAATGCATCAGCGATTGGTATGCATTATGTAAGTCAGGGACACATGTCTAAC
>NC_049981.1:33683205-33689886 GCF_000003815.2 Branchiostoma floridae
AGTTGCAAACTCACTGCACTTGCGTCAAGCTTGCTCCACTACGGGGTTCGTTCACTGCGTCACTGTTTAGTTATTTTCTTCCATTTTTTACAATTTAGATATTGCGTACTACGTAAAAGTATGACTTAGAAGACGACAAATTGCACAAAAAGTAAGAAAATTAATTCAGTATCTCTGAAATTCGTTGAGCGTCTTTCGAAGTGACGCAAGCTTGATGCAAGTGCAGTTAGAGTACACCTGAAGTCTGGCACGTTCCTTTGTTCCACCAATAGCTAGCCGTCATTTTCTTACAAGTTGTACTCAAAAGTCTTACCACAAATTGATGCAAAATGTTCGTATTGTAAGGACCTACCTTAGGGCCTTACCACTTTTCCAAATATCACGTTTTCTGTCTTAACGTTATGCTCATGAGTAAATAAATTTGACAGAAATCGAGTCTGATTTTACAGGTGGATTTGATAGAGAGAGCTGCAGTGAGTATTGCTGGATGAAGTAAATTACGTACCATTGAAAGGTCGTGCATGTAGGTCTACGTGACTGACTGCAAGCTTGATGGGGTTCGCTGTGCTGTGGTCCAGTTGACCAAAGTTTGTGCTGCTGATATTGATACCATCTCTCCAAAGCTGGACCTGCCCTGTTGCGTAGTCGTAGGTAACCCCAAGAAACATCCATTGTCCTTGAGGCAGGTTACTTGCCGAGTGAAACCCGTGGGAGGATGGGGCCTGAATACTGCCAGCAAGAAAGGTTGTGATAACGGTTATATACGCTAGAATAAGATATCTAAACGTCCACAGGTTGTCCACAGGTTGTATCCTATCAACTTGAAGCTTGCAAAATAAATACAACTTGATACAATATTTCCACTTATTATATTCAAATACGTAATACAAATATTCGGACGTGTATTCAGTACAAATCGTATATGTACCCAACTAAATGTCATGTAAAATCATACGTTTGAACATCAGCCAAGCCTTGCCGTCATTTTATGATGCTATGTATCTTCCAATGATTCCACATCTTTACGGACTCATATTAGAATATGAACACTTCATGTTACATACTCGATGTACAGTTGGCGGTCCGGCCAGATCCAAAAAAGTGTCCCTGCGCCAGGGCCTCTATAGTCCAACATTGGTTGACCTCCAAGGTGGTAGGCGAACAACAGAATGGTGAAGGATCTTTTCACATCCAGCTCTCCGTTGTTGGCAATTTCTGTCAACAAATTGCAGTAAAAGTCTATGTAAGTGTCATGTTGTGTCCAATACATTGATATTGAACTGGCCTACGATATATTGAGCACCCTGTCCTGAGGAACACTAACGAAGTGATCAACAGAACACGCAGATGAAATCCCGGTGAACACATGATTCCAGGTATCATCCCTGTTTTAGGGATGTGTACTACATGATGTGGCAAATACTGGTGAGGTTACCTCGTATACAGCGCGCGTCACACAAACCGACCTACTCCCATCTCCATCTGGATTTCTCATTGAACCAAACAAAGAGTTGGTTGAAATTCGATTGTGTGAAGGAAACGCCTGTTTGTGCGTTGAATCATCATGCATATTTAAGCAATGTAGTAACAGGACAATTCTGCCCTGTGCTTCTCAGGGATGAATCAGTGATAGACAAAGGTTGAGATAAAGCAACGATCTGTAACGGTTTTACCACAATCTTGTGTCGATATAAACTTACTAACCTATGTAGGATTGATGATTTCCAGCAAAGGTGAATGCTGATTGAGCTTCACCATCAGGTCCCTCTGCCAAAGTTGTTCCTACAGCCACGCCGTGGTTGCCTCCTCCACTGGTGTCATTGGCAAGATGCTCTGCATTTAACGGCCAGAGACCGACTCTTCTAGGAATAGCTATGGAGAAGATAACATCTTTGAACTAGAGTTCGGCGACCTCATACCTCCATGAAATATTTAGAGCTTTTGCAAATTTCATGCAATTGACTAACACATTAACATAATGTATGCATGGTGTTGTTCATCATTAACTAACGTACACATGTCACAATTATAAAATTCCCATCATTAATCATAAAGCGCTTTCGCAATTTTTACATAAATTATGCAAATAAGTTCCTCATTACCATATGTGGTTTCTGCTTATATTCCACCTATCATAATTAACATGTGTTATATTTATTGAAGTCCAGCTATTGCAAACAATGGAATTATACAATTTCCTCATTAATTATGCAAATTAATTCCCTATTTGCATAACATGCATATCATTATTAACACCTTTGCCCAAGCTACCTGCATGCCTAAAATGATGCCAATCCGTCAATCCTTTCTGCAGTTATCCTCTTTGGAATGTCTTGACAAAAACGCCCCTGCAGTGCCTAAATGGAATGTTAGGTGGCTGAAACCTGCCCCACTTTGTCATGACACTGCAAGCTATCCACCAGCGAAATGTCAAGACCATATCACGTCCAGGACAAGAGATATATAGAAAAACTGCTATGATAGAATATTCTCATTAATTGCGCAAATATACTTCTACTTTGCATAATTAGTATGTCATTTTGTACAACATTGTCTAAGGTATCTACATACAAAAAATAATGAAAATACGTTGTTCTCTTCTTGAGTTATCGTCTTCAGAACCTTGTGACAAAAATACCCCTGCTATCTCAAAACTAGACGCTAGGGGGCCCAAACTTATGTCACTTATTCCTGAGCGCAAAAGCTATTTAACGCCTAAAAATCGTGAACATAGCTTGTTTAGAACATGAGATAGCAAACCCGGAAGTTGCGCTGCAGTACCAAGGGAAGCCGCTAGGTTGCCCAAAATCTAATCATTTCCAGCTTTCATCACACACTACCAACACACCAAGTTTGCATTTACTAATGCCAGCCAAATCAACCACTTTACATCAGTGCCTTACCGTTACATGCGTTTTGAGCGTCCCAGATCTCTTGCTTGCTCAGCGCATAGTTGTATATTTGAAGACACGACATTTTCCCTGTAAAGTACAACCAATCAAAGGTGTTTGATATCACATTTCAAAATATTCATGTCTTATTGGAAAATTACTGCTATGTACTCCGAGAGAAGTAAGAATGGGCATAGTTTACAATTAATGCAATCAAGCGATTGGTATGCATTATGTAAGTCAAGGACACATGCCTAACTGGTCAAGTCACCTATAAAGGAGTAGGTCGCTTGAGCAAACTTCCTCTAGACGCAATAGCATATTCCGTACGATTTACTTACCAGCGCCACCGGAAGCACTTAAGTTGCAAACTCACTGCACTTGCGTCAAGCTTGCGTCACTACGGGGTTCGTTCACTGCATCACTGTTTAGTTATTTTCTTCCTTTTTTTACAATTTAGATATTGCGTACTACGTAAAAGTATGACTTAGAAGACGACAAATTGCACAAAAAGTAAGAAAATTAATTCAATATCTCTGAAATTCGTTGAGCGTCTTTCGAAGTGACGCAAGCTTGATGCAAGTGCAGTTAGAGTACACCTGAAGTCTGGCACGTTCCTTTGTTCCACCAATAGCTAGCCGTCATTTTCTTACAAGTTGTACTCAAAAGTCTTACCACAAATTGATGCAAAATGTTCGTATTGTAAGGACCTACCTTAGGGCCTTACCACTTTTCCAAATATCACGTTTTCTGTCTTAACGTTATGCTCATGAGTAAATAAATTTGACAGAAATCGAGTCTGATTTTACAGGTGGATTTGATAGAGAGAGCTGCAGTGAGTATTGCTGGATGAAGTAAATTACGTACCATTGAAAGGTCGTGCATGTAGGTCTACGTGACTGACTGCAAGCTTGATGGGGTTCGCTGTGCTGTGGTCCAGTTGACCAAAGTTTGTGCTGCTGATATTGATACCATCTCTCCAAAGCTGGACCTGCCCTGTTGCGTAGTCGTAGGTAACCCCAAGAAACATCCATTGTCCTTGAGGCAGGTTACTTGCCGAGTGAAACCCGTGGGAGGATGGGGCCTGAATACTGCCAGCAAGAAAGGTTGTGATAACGGTTATATACGCTAGAATAAGATATCTAAACGTCCACAGGTTGTCCACAGGTTGTATCCTATCAACTTGAAGCTTGCAAAATAAATACAACTTGATACAATATTTCCACTTATTATATTCAAATACGTAATACAAATATTCGGACGTGTATTCAGTACAAATCGTATATGTACCCAACTAAATGTCATGTAAAATCATACGTTTGAACATCAGCCAAGCCTTGCCGTCATTTTATGATGCTATGTATCTTCCAATGATTCCACATCTTTACGGACTCATATTAGAATATGAACACTTCATGTTACATACTCGATGTACAGTTGGCGGTCCGGCCAGATCCAAAAAAGTGTCCCTGCGCCAGGGCCTCTATAGTCCAACATTGGTTGACCTCCAAGGTGGTAGGCGAACAACAGAATGGTGAAGGATCTTTTCACATCCAGCTCTCCGTTGTTGGCAATTTCTGTCAACAAATTGCAGTAAAAGTCTATGTAAGTGTCATGTTGTGTCCAATACATTGATATTGAACTGGCCTACGATATATTGAGCACCCTGTCCTGAGGAACACTAACGAAGTGATCAACAGAACACGCAGATGAAATCCCGGTGAACACATGATTCCAGGTATCATCCCTGTTTTAGGGATGTGTACTACATGATGTGGCAAATACTGGTGAGGTTACCTCGTATACAGCGCGCGTCACACAAACCGACCTACTCCCATCTCCATCTGGATTTCTCATTGAACCAAACAAAGAGTTGGTTGAAATTCGATTGTGTGAAGGAAACGCCTGTTTGTGCGTTGAATCATCATGCATATTTAAGCAATGTAGTAACAGGACAATTCTGCCCTGTGCTTCTCAGGGATGAATCAGTGATAGACAAAGGTTGAGATAAAGCAACGATCTGTAACGGTTTTACCACAATCTTGTGTCGATATAAACTTACTAACCTATGTAGGATTGATGATTTCCAGCAAAGGTGAATGCTGATTGAGCTTCACCATCAGGTCCCTCTGCCAAAGTTGTTCCTACAGCCACGCCGTGGTTGCCTCCTCCACTGGTGTCATTGGCAAGATGCTCTGCATTTAACGGCCAGAGACCGACTCTTCTAGGAATAGCTATGGAGAAGAAAACATCTTTGAACTAGAGTTCGGCGACCTCATACCTCCATGAAATATTTAGAGCTTTTGCAAATTTCATGCAATTGACTAACACATTAACATAATGTATGCATGGTGTTGTTCATCATTAACTAACGTACACATGTCACAATTATAAAATTCCCATCATTAATCATAAAGCGCTTTCGCAATTTTTACATAAATTATGCAAATAAGTTCCTCATTACCATATGTGGTTTCTGCTTATATTCCACCTATCATAATTAACATGTGTTATATTTATTGAAGTCCAGCTATTGCAAACAATGGAATTATACAATTTCCTCATTAATTATGCAAATTAATTCCCCATTTGCATAACATGCATATCATTATTAACACCTTTGCCCAAGCTACCTGCATGCCTAAAATGATGCCAATCCGTCAATCGTTTCTGCAGTTATCCTCTTTGGAATGTCTTGACAAAAACGCCCCTGCAGTGCCTAAATGGAATGTTAGGTGGCTGAAACCTGCCCCACTTTGTCATGACACTGCAAGCTATCCACCAGCGAAATGTCAAGACCATATCACGTCCAGGACAAGAGATATATAGAAAAACTGCTATGATAGAATATTCTCATTAATTGCGCAAATATACTTCTACTTTGCATAATTAGTATGTCATTTTGTACAACATTGTCTAAGGTATCTACATACAAAAAATAATGAAAATACGTTGTTCTCTTCTTGAGTTATCGTCTTCAGAACCTTTTGACAAAAATACCCCTGCTATCTCAAAACTAGACGCTAGGGGGCCCAAACTTATGTCACTTATTCCTGAGCGCAAAAGCTATTTAACGCCTAAAAATCGTGAACATAGCTTGTTTAGAACATGAGATAGCAAACCCGGAAGTTGCGCTGCAGTACCAAGGGAAGCCGCTAGGTTGCCCAAAATCTAATCATTTCCAGCTTTCATCACACACTACCAACACACCAAGTTTGCATTTACTAATGCCAGCCAAATCAACCACTTTACATCAGTGCCTTACCGTTACATGCGTTTTGAGCGTCCCAGATCTCTTGCTTGCTCAGCGCATAGTTGTATATTTGAAGACACGACATTTTCCCTGTAAAGTACAACCAATCAAAGGTGTTTGATATCACATTTCAAAATATTCATGTCTTATTGGAAAATTACTGCTATGTACTCCGAGAGAAGTAAGAATGGGCATAGTTTACAATTAATGCAATCAAGCGATTGGTATGCATTATGTAAGTCAAGGACACATGCCTAACTGGTCAAGTCACCTATAAAGGAGTAGGTCGCTTGAGCAAACTTCCTCTAGACGCAATAGCATATTCCGTACGATTTACTTACCAGCGCCACCGGAAGCACTTAAGTTGCAAACTCACTGCACTTGCGTCAAGCTTGCGTCACTACGGGGTTCGTTCACTGCATCACTGTTTAGTTATTTTCTTCCTTTTTTTACAATTTAGATATTGCGTACTACGTAAAAGTATGACTTAGAAGACGACAAATTCACAAAAAGTAAGAAAATTAATTCAATATCTCG
>NC_049981.1:33690011-33691849 GCF_000003815.2 Branchiostoma floridae
CATTCTTTGGTGTGCGCCTGCGCAGTAGTGACCACCAATCCAAGATGGCGGCGGGTCATGACGACGTAAATATTTACTCGCGTATTTAGGGAGGTCTTACGGCTTGTTGATTGGTAATAAAGCTGTCAATCATGCCCAAATAAGCTGTGTGCTTTGTTTTTAAGCCCCGCCCACTGCAATCACTAATTCCCGCCGGCAATTTCCCGCTCAAATTACATAAACATTATCGTCCCGTCGTGACAGGGAATATTGCCGGCATTACTTCTCCACCTTGATTTACGGTATCTTTTAGTACATTTTGCACCTGTTTTCCCAATTAACCTGCTGTACACTTATTTTTATCTCCAAACTACATCAGTTTCTTGTTTCTTTCCAACTGTCTGTTGCTCGTATATCTTTTTTTCTCACAAATTACGACACCGGTATATCGACCAACTTCGAGTCCCATTTACGTCAATGTTGTGACATACGATACGGATATAGTCATCAGGATGCCATTTGTCTAGCTAACAGTTGATTTATAACTGCCATCAGAAAGCTTCTTTATCCCCCCCTTACCTTGTTTCAACTAATTAGATCATTTCTAGTAGTTATAATCAATAATAATTTGTATAGGAATACATGGGATAATGTCATCTGGGGGGGGCATTGACTCGCACATTGAAAACATCAATAGACTGTGTAGATTCTGTGGGGATTTAAACTTAACAAAGGCTGAAAAGGATAAGAAGCTTTCTGCCCTAAATTGCGAACAGTACGCTCCAAAAATCAAAGACATTTGGGGAATCGAAATTGCTCGAGACAGACCATACCTGCATCCCAAGTTCTTCTGTCGAAAGTGCAGATCCCGGCTGTACAACCCACCCAAATTTGCCAGGGCAAAAAGAATCTCTTGGTACCCGCACACCTTTGGCAATGATTGTATGCACTGTGAAAAAGTCCAATCACTTACCAGGGGGGGACGTCGTCCAATGAATAAGTCTTCTGGGAGACCAAAAAAGACTAAGACGACAGGTCAAACAGCTGGGATTTGTGAACCTTTAATGCACAGCACATCACAGCCCACAACAGCTACACAACAACTACACCTTTCTCCGGCATGTACCCCTGTCACGACTAGCTACACCACAGCAGTGGAACATCCAACACTGCAAATATATGGTCCTGCTGTCCCATGCAGTCTGGCAAGTGCTGCCACTGCTATACTCGCACCTCCTGCCAGCACAGTGCACCCACGGTTTGGAGTTGTGTACTGTCCCGTACCTCCCGTCAGCACAGTGCAGCCACGGCCTGGAGTTGCGTACTGTCCTGTACCCCCCGTCAGCACAGTGCAGCCACAGCCTGGAGTTGCGTACTGTCCCGTACCTCCCGCCAGCACAGTGCAGCCACAGCCTGGAGTTGCGTACTGTCCCGTACCTCCCGCCAGCACAGTGCAGCCACAGTCTGGAGTTGCGTACTGTCCCGTACCTCCTGCCAGCACAGTACACCCTCAGTCTGGAGTTGCGTGCTGTCCTGTACCTCCCGCCAGCACAGTGCAGCCACAGTCTGGAGTTGTGTACTGTCCCGTACCTCCCGTCAGCACAGTGCAGCCACGGCCTGGAGTTGCGTACTGTCCCGTACCCCCCGTCAGCACAGTGCAGCCACAGCCTGGAGTTGCGTACTGTCCCGTACCTCCCGCCAGCACAGTGCAGCCACAGTCTGGAGTTGCGTACTGTCCCGTACCTCCTGCCAGCACAGTACACCCTCAGTCTGGAGTTGCGTGCTGTCCTGTACCTCCTGCCAGCACAGTGCAGCCACAGCCTGGAGTTGCGTACTGTCCCGTACCTCCTGCTGGTAGC